>NC_068448.1:3726513-3816513 GCF_023373465.1 Oncorhynchus keta | reverse complement strand
TACTATGGTTTCTAATGTGGGAACGGTGACAGAGCTAGGGATGTTTGTTTCATATAGACATCTAGAGTTGATGACAGAGCTAGAACGAGATGTTTGTTAGACTATGGGACATCTGTGGTGACGCGGTGATGAAGGGGAGTTGAACGTTTCATTAACCTAGAGTTGATGTTTGTTAGACTATGGGACATCTGCGGTGAACGGTGATATATGGTTTTTGTTGTGGGACATCTGGGTGAAGGGAGTTGAAGAGCAAGAGCATTAACCCCTGTTGATACTTCACGACATCTGCGGTGAACGGTGAGATTTGTTAGATCTGCGGTGAGTAGAGCTAGATGTTTTTAACTATGGGACATCTGCGGTGAAGGGAGAGCTGAGCGTGTTTGTTAACCCCCTATGGGACATCTGCGCCAACTGGTGAGATTTAATTAGTATATTTGTTTTACTATGGGACATCTGGGATGAAGGGAGTTGAACGTTTTGTTAGACCCCTAGGACATCTGATGTTCACGCCACTGACAGAGCTTAGAGCGATGTTTGTTTTAATGGGACATCTGCGGTGAACGTTGACAACCCCTAGAGTTGATGTTTGTTAGAATATGGGACTTGGGACATCTGCGGTGAACGGTGAGAGAGCTAGAGCGATGTTTGTTAGACTATGGGACATCTGCGGTGAACGGTGACAGAGCTAGAGCGTGTTTGTTAACTATGGGACATCTGCGGTGAACGGTGACAGAGCTAGATATATGTTTGTTAAACTGTAAGACATCTGTAAGTGAACAGTGACAGATATATGTTTGTTCAATCTATGGGACATCTCTGCGGTGAACGGTGACAGAGCTAGAGCGATGTTTGTTAGACTATGGGACATCTGCGGTGAACGGTGAGAGAGCTAGAGCGATGTTTGTTAGACTATGGGACATCTGCGGTGAACGGTGAGAGAGCTAGAGCGATGTTTGTTAGACTATGGGACATCTGCGGTGAACGGTGACAGAGCTAGAGCGATGTTTGTTAGACTATGGGACATCTGCGGTGAACGGTGACAGAGCTAGAGCGATGTTTGTTAGACTATGGGACATCTGTGGTGAACGGTGAGAGAGCTAGAGCGATGTTTGTTAGACTATGGGACATCTGCGGTGAACGGTGAGAGAGCTAGAGCGATGTTTGTTAGACTATGGGACATCTGCGGTGAACGGTGACAGAGCTAGAGCGATGTTTGTTAGAATATGGGACATCTGCGGTGAACGGTGACAGAGCTAGAGCGATGTTTGTTATACTATGGGACATCTGCGGTGAACGGTGACAGAGCTAGAGCGATGTTTGTTAGACTATGGGACATCTGCGGTGAACGGTGAGAGAGCTAGAGCGATGTTTGTTAGACTATGGGACATCTGCAGTGAACGGTGAGAGAGCTAGAGCGATGTTTGTTAGACTATGGGACATCTGCGGTGAACGGTGAGAGAGCTAGAGCGATGTTTGTTAGACTATGGGACATCTGCGGTGAACGGTGACAGAGCTAGAGCGATGTTTGTTAGACTATGGGACATCTGCGGTGAACGGTGAGAGAGCTAGAGCGATGTTTGTTAGACTATGGGACATCTGCGGTGAACGGTGAGAGAGCTAGAGCGATGTTTGTTATACTATGGGACATGGGACATCTGCTGTGAACGGTGACAGAGCTAGAGCGATGTTTGTTATACTATGGGACATCTGCGGTGACCGGTGACAGAGCTAGAGCGATGTTTGTTAGACTATGGGACATCTGCGGTGAACGGTGACAGAGCTAGAGCGATGTTTGTTAGACTATGGGACATCTGCGGTGAACGGTGAGAGAGCTAGAGCGATGTTTGTTATACTATGGGACATCTGCGGTGAACGGTGAGAGAGCTAGAGCGATGTTTGTTAGACTATGGGACATCTGCGGTGAACGGTGACAGAGCTAGAGCGATGTTTGTTAGACTATGGGACATCTGCGGTGAACGGTGACAGAGCTAGAGCGATGTTTGTTATACTATGTGACATCTGCGGTGAACGGTGACAGAGCTAGAGCATTTTGTTAGACAGTAAGGACATCTGTTTTTGTTGAAAAATGACAGAGCTAGAGCGATGTTTGTTAGAATAACAATTCATCTGTGGTGAACGGTGAAGAGCTAGAGCGAATGTTTGTTAGACTATGGGACATCTGCGGTGAACGGTGAGAGAGCTAGAGCGATGTTTGTTAGACTATGGGACATCTGCGGTGAACGGTGAGAGAGCTAGAGCGATGTTTGTTAGACTATGGACTTAAACATGTGCTGTAAACGGTGACAGAGCTAGAGCGATGTTTGTTAGACTATGGGACATCTGCGGTGAAGGTGAGAGAGCTAGAGCGTGTTTGTTAGACTAGGGACATCTGCGGTGAACGGTGAGAGAGCTAGGTAGCGATGTTTGGTAGGTACTAGTGGACTTGGGACATCTGCGGTGAACGGTGAGAGAGCTAGAGCCTAGTTTGTTAGACTATGGGACATCTGCGGTGAACGGTGACAGAGCTAGAGCGATGTTTGTTAGACTATGGGACATCTGCGGTGAACGGTGACAGAGCTAGAGCGATGTTTGTTAGAATATGGGACTTGGGACATCTGCGGTGAACGGTGAGAGAGCTAGGTAGCGATGTTTGTTAGACTAAGGGACATCTGCGGTGAACGGTGACAGAGCTAGCCTATGTTTGTTAGAGGGACATCTGCGGTGAGCCTAGTGACAGAGCTAGGTAGCCTGTTTAGAGGCAGGTAGCTATGGGACATCTGCGGTGAACGGTGAGAGGGCTAGGTAGCGATGTTTGGTAGGTACTATTAGAGGCAGGGACATCTGCTGGTGAACGGTGACAGAGCTAGAGCGATGTTTGTTAGACTATGGGACTTGGGACATCTGCTGTGAACGGTGACAGAGCTAGAGCGATGTCTGTCTCACAAAATGTGTTAGGTTGCGTCTTGGCCTTCAAACTATTATTACTCAGTGCATTTGGGCTAATAGCAGTAAGGACAAATACCTTTTTTTGTTGCAAAATGATCCTTGGTATGACCTTCTTAAAACAATTCCATCTAGCTTATACTGTAATGGGTTAAGCAAATATTCAACTTAGTTTAGCACGGAAGTAATGGTAATTAACTACAATGACCGTAATTGCGCCTGTTTGTTTTTCGGCTTGGACAGAGATGGATCAGAGAGGAAGAGGCGAAGCCAGAGGTTTTACTCACCGAAAATCGGACTAAAATAAATCCCAACGCGTTTCTATTGGCTTCTTTTGGAACTAAGCTTGTCGCCTGCCTTCTAGTCTCGTGGTTAGAGGCAGGTAGCCTAGTGGTTAGAGGCAGGTAGCCTAGTGGTTAGAGGCAGGTAGCCTAATGGTTAGAGGCAGGTAGCCTAGTGGTTAGAGGCAGGTAGCCTAGTGGTTAGAGGCAGGTAGCCTAGTGGTTAGAGGCAGGTAGCCTAGTGGTTAGAGGCAGGTAGCCTAGTGGTTAGAGGCAGGTAGCCTAGTGGTTAGAGGCAGGTAGCCTAGTGGTTAGAGGCAGGTGGCCTAGTGGTTAGAGTGTAGAGGTGGCAGGTGGCCTAGTGGTTAGAGTGTAGAGGTGGCAGGTGTCTTAGTGGTTAAAGCATTGAACTTGTAACTGAAAAGTTGCAAGATCAAATCCCCCGAGCTGACAAGGTAAAAATCTGTTGTTCTGCTCTTGAACAAGGCAGTTCCTGTTCCTAATGCCGTCATTGTAAATAATAATTTTACTTGACTCGTTAAATAGAGGCTAAATAAATAAAAATATGCCTGCTATGTTAGGTTACATACACATAGTCCGCATGAGAGAGGTCAAGAACAAGAATAGAGACAGTGAAAGCCTTGGCCGAGTGGTGCAGGGATCTAAGGCACGGCATCTCGATGCGAGATGTGTCACTACAGTCCCTGGTTTGAATCCAGGCTGTAGCACATCTGGCTGTGATTGTGCAAACTAAGAAAATATAACTGGAATATTGTATTATTTAGTAATTGTTCTATTGATGTCTACCCAATGTAGACCTGACAGAGAATATGGAATATTTTAAATGTTTTGGCAATTGAATGTTTGGGCTTTGGAATTTCTGAAATCTTTGTGACATCATTATTTCACTGTGCATTTTATATATAAAAAAAATAAATATATATATATATATATTGAAACCGAAACCAACCTCTAAAAACACGAATCGCTCAGCACTACCCCCGGTCTCCCCTGCCTTTCGATAAAGTGTCCTCCTCCCCTGCAGTCTCCACTTGCCTCGTCACTACCTCTCTCCCTCTCCAGCCCCATAATAACTATTATTCTCTCTCTCTCTCTCTCTCTCTCTCTCTCTCTCTCTCTCTCTCTCTCTCTCTCTCTCTCTCTCTCTCTCTCTCTCTGTCTCTCTCCAGACCCATAATAACCACTATCCTCTGCTCTCACACCCCCTCCACACCCTCACCCCCTCTCTCACACTTCCTCCACACCATCACCACTCTCTCACACCTCTTCAACCCCCCACCCCCTCTCTCACACCTCCTCAACACCCTCACCCACTCTCTCACACCCCCTCCACACCCTCACCCCTTCTCTCACACCTCCTCCACCCCCTCTCTCACACCCCCTCCACACCCTCACCCCTTCTCTCACACCTCCTCCACCCCCTCACCCCCTCTCTCACACCCCCTCCACACCCTCACCCCTTCTCTCACACCTCCTCCACCCCCACCCCTCTCACACCTCCTCCACCCCCTCACCCCTCTCACAACTCCTGAACTACTGTCATCTCCTACTGTTTCCACAGCCTGTCTCTTCACCATAGGCAACAGTCTCTACCCTCTGTAATTGCTAGTCACACCCCCCCTCCATCTGAAACCATCTAAAGCCTCCAGACTCGTGAGTCCAGATTGAAGCTGTTTCCACCCCTGACCCCTCTCACGCCTGAACTTCTCTCATGCTGTCACTACATTTTAAAGCTGCTTCACCATAGGCCTTCAGTCTCTACCCTCTGTAATTGCTAGTCACACCCCCTCCATCTGAAACCATCTAAAGTCTCTCTGGACTCCTGAGTCCAGATTGCTAGCTGTTTGACTTGACTCTGTCCCACTGATAACTCCTTCAGTGTATTCTCTCTGCTGTCACTACATTTTAAAAGCTGCTTTGCCCTTCAGGGCCACCGTAGAGACCCGTACTGTCTCTCTGGACTCCGTATTGCTGTTTGACTTGACTCTGTCCCACGGTGATAACTCCTTCAGTGTATTCTCTCTGTCTCTCTGGTGTTTTTAATATTGACTACCTGTTTGACTTGACTCTGTCCCACGGTGATAACTCCTTCAGTGTATTCTCTCTGTCTCTCTGGTGTTTTTAATATTGACTACCTGTTTGACTTGACTCTGTCCCACGGTGATAACTCCTTCAGTGTATTCTCTCTGTCTCTCTGGTGTTTTTAATACTGACTACCTGTTTGACTTGTGAGGCTCTGAGCTCTCAGCCCTTAGGTATGTAACGGCCACATTGTATGTCCTGCAACATATTAATAATCTGTCCTTAGAAAGGTCTGAGAGAAAAAAAACTATTCTGATGATGAATCAGGTACAGATGGAAGACTGACTTAATATTTCGATGTGACTATACTGTCCCAAATGGTGCCCTATTCCCTATATAGTGCACTACATTAGACCAGAGCCCTATTCCCTATATAGTGCACTACTTTAGTCCAGAGCCCTATTCCATATATAGTGTACTACTTTTGTCCAGAGCCCTATTCCCTATATATTGTACTACTTTAGACCAGAGCCCTATTCCCTATATAGTGCACTACTTTAGACCAGAGCCCTATTCCCTATATAGTGCACTACTGTAGACAAGGGCCCTATAAATGTAGGGAAAAGTGTCCATTTGGGAATTTGGGCCGCATTCCCTGTATCATTATTTATCTTCTCTGTCCTCTATTCACTTCTCCTCCTTCAGTAATGTTTACTGGTTCCTTTCTGTTCCCTCCAGTCATTGGTTGGTTCCTTTCTGTTCCCTCCAGTCATTGGTTGGTTCCTTTCTGTTCCCACCAGTCATTGGTTGTTTCCTTTCGGTTCCTACCAGTCATTGGTTGGTTCCTTTCTGTTCCCACCAGTCATTGGTTGGTTCCTTTCTGTTCCCTCCAGTCATTGGTTGGTTCCTTTCTGTTCCCACCAGTCATTGGTTGGTTCCTTTCTGTTCCCACCAGCCATTGGTTGGTTCCTTTCTGTTCCCTCCAGTCATTGGTTGGTTCCTTTCTGTTCTCACCAGTCATTGGTTGGTTCCTTTCTGTTCCCACCAGTCATTGGTTGGTTCCTTTCTGTTCCCACCAGTCATTGGTTGGTTCCTTTCTGTTCCCACCAGTCATTGGTTGGTTCCTTTCTGTTCCCACCAGCCATTGGTTGGTTCCTTTCTGTTCCCACCAGCCATTGGTTGTTTCCTTTCTGTTCCCACCAGCCATTGGTTGTTTCCTTTCTGTTCCCACCAGTCATTGGTTGGTTCCTTTCTGTTCCCACCAGCCATTGGTTGTTTCCTTTCTGTTCCCACCAGTCATTGGTTGGTTCCTTTCTGTTCCCACCAGCCATTGGTTGTTTCCTTTCTGTTCCCACCAGTCATTGGTTGGTTCCTTTCTGTTCCCACCAGCCATTGGTTGTTTCCTTTCTGTTCCCACCAGCCATTGGTTGTTTCCTTTCTGTTCCCACCAGCCATTGGTTGTGTGTGGGAGCAGGGTTGTATCTGCAGATCAGTGTGGGAGTAGGGTTGTGTCAGGGTTCTGCCTCTAAGCCTGTTGGGTAGCTAGACAGCCAGCCAGCCAACCCACAACACACAGCTGTCAATACATCCTGATACACACACACTGTCTGGCTGGGGGATGTCTGGGAAGGCCGGCCAAACACTCTAGTACAGACAGCGGAGAAAATATGTGGGTTTGATGTAGTCGAGTAGTGGGAATGACAATTAGTTTCATATATATAAATATATTTATTTTTTTATTAATATATATATAAATGTATATTAATACAACGATTGAAAAATAGAAAATGTGCTCATGTCTGAATCCAAAAATTACAGGAAATTCAATAGCGAATGAGACATAGGAACGAACAGGACTTGTCAGCATCAAAAGGAAGGGGGTGTGGACTGAGAAAGAGCAGGAAACACTAAATGCATTCATTACACAGTCTATCATCATAGACTTTGAAATGCTAATCCTTCGCACATAAATGGCCGCTCATTCGAGAATAATTGCAAGTACATATTTATGGTGTATATCATTGATGTCTTCTCTGTTGGAATCCGGTCCGTCTGCTGGAGAGTTCATCTGAGTCTCTCTCTCTCTCTCTCTCTTTCTGTTTCCCTGAAGTGGTATTTCTCGGTTAGAATGGATACTTCAGAGTACCATTCAGAAATGTTCTCATAGAATAGATGTTTCGGCGGTTGTCGGTCATCACATCCCAGGTTTACATTCTAGCTGCAGACTAGTAATTAGTATCTAAGATTTACTCTTATTCTGCAGGGATCGATAGTCTCAGAGTTCCAGCCGTGTAGCCAATGCTCCACGTGGTATGGTTTTCTAGTCTTGGGACTCAAACCTGTGCCACCTCAGTTTACTAATCGAGGTATGCGTTGGTCTTAAGTATTCGTAATCACAGCTCACGTTGTTGGTTTGCTTAGTCTGAAGAGGATTTTCTCAGGAGGGGATTTTGTTCGTAACAGTAGAAGAGGCGATCCAGATCATGTCTGTGCTCACAGGGGCGGGGCCACTGACCAGTTCAACTTTACAGGGAATACAATTCTCTTAAAATGAAAGGTTAACATCACATTACATAATTTCACTAAATGTTTCATCTTTACTCATTCATTTTATACAAGAATTAGATGCGAACACCGTAATGGAGAAATATACACATTCAGAGACATAGTTGCGTCTGCTTCCTGTCCTTCGTGAGGTCACCAAATGAAACACACTCAACATAACTGTCCCTGAAGTGTCCACGGACCCTTCCTACATTCTCACAATTGGACATATAGTTTCATTTTCCCATTTTGGGGATTTAGGAGTTCGGCCAAGTGAAATCCTTTGTTCACTCTGTGGTCTCTCTCTCTCTGCATGAAAAGGGGAAGTGAGTCTAACCAAGCAATTTACGACCTGAGATAACAGAACCTGGGTGTAGGAGAGAGAGAGAGGAGGAAGCCACGATCTACACCCAGAAAGGGCCTCGTCATCACATAGGGTAAGATAGATATGATATGATAGGTGAAAGCTATCTTATCTATCTTACTCTATCATATCTACCTTACCCTATCATAACCCAGAATATAAGACTGCATTACTCCGTTGTTTATAACAGGAACATAGATTCAAAATATGGGGCGGCACACAATTGGCCCAGCGTCGTCCGGGTTAGGGGAGGGTTTGGCCGGCAGGGATGTCCTTGTCCCACTAGCGACTCCTGTGGCGGTCTGGGCGCAGTGCACGCTGACACGTTCGCCAGGTGTACGGTGCTTCAGCCGACACATTGGTGCGGTATTGTGTCAAGAAGCAGTGCGGCTTGGTTGGGTTGTGGTTCAGAGGATGCACGGTTCTTGACCTTCACCTCTCCAGAGTCCGTAAGGGAGTTGCAGCGATGAGACAAGAATGTAACTACCAATTGGATTCCACGAAAATGGGGAGAAAAAGGGTTAAAAAAAACTAAATATAATTTTTAAAAGCCTTCTTTAACCTCTCACCTTCATCTACACTGATTGAAGTAGATATACTAGGTGACGTCAATAGGGGATCATAGCCTTCACATGGTTTCACCGGGAAAGCCTCCCCACAATGTTGATATGAGTGGATTAAGATGGTGTTTTACATCAAAAAACATGTTTAAGTTACCGAGGAATTAATTCATTAATTCAATTGCATTATTCGACCGGAAAACATAGTCCAGTCAAAAATATCTGGATGTTAGTTATTTTGGTCATGTTGCTACAGACGTTAAGAATTGTTGCACAGTTGCTATGCCAAATGACTGGCTATCTGTTCTAAACAAAATGGTTGCTACACAGGCTGGATAACCTTACTAGCTAGCTAGCCAACTTCACCTAACTCAATCACGTCAAACACCTGGAATAACAGTACACTAGTTGCATTTCTGTTTGTTTAAGCTTTTGTTCTACCGTCATTTACAGTACCAAAGTGCAAGGATGTATCCATGATAATGAGGAGTGATTTCAACCGTCTCAGAAGAAGTTGTCTCCTCGACTAGGGCACCTTTCATTCTCTATGTATGTTAAAGTTACTGACATCGAAATTATAGTGAAACATGGTTTCCGAGGTCGGACAGGCAGACAGCGAGGCTTATATTAACCCCTGCTGTACCAAACTAAATGCTAGGTTTATTTTAACCCCTGCTGTACCAAACTAAATGCTAGGCTTATATTAACCCCTGCTGTACCAAACTAAATGCTAGGCTTATATTAACCCCTGCTGTACCAAACTAAATGCTAGGCTTATATTAACCCCTGCTGTACCAAACTAAATGCTAGGCTTATATTAACCCCTGCTGTACCAAACTAAATGCTAGGTTTATATTAACCCCTGCTGTACCAAACTAAATGCTAGGTTTATTTTAACCCCTGCTGTACCAAACTAAATGCTAGGTTTATTTTAACCCCTGCTGTACCAAACTAAATGCTAGGTTTATTTTAACCCCTGCTGTACCAAACTAAATGCTAGGTTTATATTAACCCCTGCTGTACCAAACTAAATGCTAGGTTTATTTTAACCCCTGCTGTACCAAACTAAATGCTAGGTTTATTTTAACCCCTGCTGTACCAAACTAAATGCTAGGCTTATATTAACCCCTGCTGTATCAAACTAAATGCTAGGCTTATATTAACCCCTGCTGTACCAAACTAAATGCTAGGCTTATATTAACCCCTGCTGTATCAAACTAAATGCTAGGCTTATATTAACCCCTGCTGTACCAAACCTAAATGCTAGGTTTATATTAACCCCTGCTGTACCAAACTAAATGCTAGGTTTATTTTAACCCCTGCTGTACCAAACTAAATGCTAGGTTTATTTTAACCCCTGCTGTACCAAACTAAATGCTAGGTTTATTTTAACCCCTGCTGTACCAAACCAAATGCTAGGCATATATTAATCCACATATAACCAAATTTAACTGCCTTGTTCGAAGGCAGAAGAACAGATTTTTATCCTTGTCAGCTCGGGGACGCCAATCAGGCCCCCGACTGCTGGAGTACCACAATGAGGATGACCAGATGTGTTACCTGGGGCTGAGGGAAAAGATTGACGCCAATCAGGCCCCCGGGGGCTGTAGTTCCTCGATGAGGATGACCAGATTGAGATGGAATCAACAGACTCGACTCAAGGTGATCTGATACAGGTCTCTCCTGGAGAGTAACCCTCTTGTAGGTTTTCTCCAAACCTAAATCTAGTCCACCTGATTCTAATAACTAGCTGGTTTGATAAGCTACAGATCCCCCAACTCTTTTCTCTTGTAACCTCACTCCCTCTACTATAGCAGTCTATGTTGATTGGACTGAGATGGATGTAAATACAGACGACTTGTTACTAAACCACATTTAACAATATGTGATTCACCGTTTACCATTTAAAGTGAATCGTCTTGTTTTCATATTCTTGTTTGTGTGTGTACGAAAGAGCTCCAGTAGGTTCATATGAATAGTACTGATGATTGTATTATTAATCCTGTTGCTATGGTTACTTGAGTGAAAATAAGGGTTTTTATGTTTTGGTTAATGTAATGCTTTCTGTAATTGTTAACAGCATCATCTTCGGCCACTTGCACTTCAATAGCTAAATTGTAGATTCATTTAAAAAAAAATTGCCAGAAAGTGAGAAAATCTGGCTAAGATGCTGCACCATCAGTCAACTTAATGCAGAACAACATTGCCTGGACACTTCTATGATTTTGTGATGGGACTAACAATAACTACATTTTAAATATGGCTAATAGCTAATGCCGATGATCAAGGTAAGAATAGACAGAGGTATAATGTTCCACTTCTGTTTGATGAAACTGTCACGGTATTATGCTATCGTATGTCATTTTATGGCATTGGTTTGAATAGCCAACGTAGCTAACTAGCTACGGTGGAGAGAGCGGGTTTGACGCAACAAAATTAACGTTTGTAGCTGATCTGAGTGCATGCCTGTTGGATAGTTCATCTGCCTTGAATCACATTTTGAATATGGCTGAGATAATTAAACACAAATAAGTATGTTGAGTGTCTATGTTGTCACAAAGAGTTAGCCAGCTAGCCAATTTGTGCCATAGCTGCTCTTACGAGAGGTGAGCCCAGGAACAAGGTTAAAGTTGCAAAGTCAATTAATGAAACTATTACAATTTCAATAATGTATAATATCTGGCTTGAATATGGCTTAGATTTGGCTGAGAACCAATACATATTAACCTGTCAATGTCGTTTGGGATATAACGTTAGCTAGCTAGCTATAAACGTATGTAGTAGCTAGCTGGCTACTGTAGCTAAGAGATGAGAGAGTGGCTCGGTTTCAGTTTTGTGTGACAGCTCGGGTACCTCGAACAGATAGATCTACAAATGAGGACATTCTGCATTTCTCACTTTGAATGAGACTGTATGATCTGTAATCCTAATTCTAATTAATATTTATCAGTTTTTTCCTTAAAACAAAAATGTAATATTAACCTGTAATTAGTTCGCTTTCCTTCATGATTTGGTGTAAAATATGGCAGAGAAGGTATTGTTTTTAATTATACCTGTCCGAATGTTCAAAAGGACTTCTGATATGTAATCTTTCTCTGTCATTCGATTGTTGGAATATATTTTATGTATTTCTTGGAGAATCCTTACGGGAGAATGCAACATTTCTCTCAATCTTTCCGGCAAGAAAATGGTGAGCCAAATTCTGTTCCGTAATAGGCGGTATTTACAGAGAAATAACGAGGGGGGAAAACTCACTTCTAAATGCAGTTGCTGGCTCCAAATCTACCGTTACATCGATAATGTGTGTGTGTGTGTGTGTGTGTGTGTGTGTGTGTGTGTGTGTGTGTGTGTGTGTGTGTGTGTGTGTGTGAGACCGTGCAGAGACGTTTCTCTTGGCTCCCAGTCACTAATCCTTTCTTTGATTCACTGCCCTTCTCTAGACCGACGGGGAGAGAGGAGATATAACACACAGGAGACAAGAGAGGGTGAAGGAAGGAGGAGACAAGAGAGGGTGAAGGAAGGAAGAGACAATAGAGGGTGAAGGAAGGAAGAGACAATAGAGGGTGAAGGGGGAAGGAGACAAGAGAGGGTGAAGGGGGAAGGAGACAAGAGAGGGTGAAGGGGGGAGGAGACAAGAGAGGGTGAAGCAAGGAGGAGACAAGAGAAGGAGACAAGAGAGGGTGAAGGTGGGAGGAGACAAGAGAGGGTGAAGGAAGGAGGAGACAAGAGAGGGTGAAGGGGGAGGAGACAAGAGAGGGTGAAGGGGGGAGGAGACAAGAGAGGGTGAAGCAAGGAGGAGACAAGAGAAGGAGACAAGAGAGGGTGAAGGTGGGAGGAGACAAGAGAGGGTGAAGGAAGGAGGAGACAAGAGAGGGTGAAGGGGGGAGGAGACAAGAGAGGGTGAAGGGGGGAGGAGACAAGAGAGGGTGAAGCAAGGAGGACAAGAGAGACAAGAGAGGTGAAGGAGACAAGAGAGGGTGAAGGAAGGAGGAGACAAGAGAGGGTGAAGGAGAGGAGAGACAAGAGAGGGTGAAGGGGGGAGGAGACAAGAGTGAAGGGGAGGAGACAAGGAGGGTGAAGGGAGGAGGAGACAAGAGAGAGGGAAGGAGGAGACAAGAGAGGGTGAATGGAGAGGGGGAAGGGGGAGGGGGGAGACAAGAGAGGGGGAAGGGGGAGGAGACAAGAGAGGGTGAAGGGGGAGGAGACAAGAGAGGGATGGAGGGGAGGAGGAGACAAGAGGAGACAAGAGAGGGAGGGGGGAGGAGACAAGAGAGGGTGAAGGGGGAGGAGACAAGAGAGGGGAGAAGGGAGATAGACTGAAGGGGGGAGGAGACAAGAGAGGGTGAAGGGGGGAGGAGACAAGAGAGGGGGAAGGGAGTAGAGGAGATGAGATGAGAGAGGGGGAAGGGTGGAGAGGAGATGAGAGAGGGAGAAGGGAGGAGAGGAGATGAGAGGGCGAAGGGAAGAGGAGAGAGGGGGAGGGACAGGGAGGAGAGGAGAAGAGACACGAGAGGGCAAAGAGAGGAGGAGAGGGGGGAATTGATGAGAGGAGCGGGGAGGAGGGACAGGGAGGAGAGGAGAAGAGACACGAGAGGGCAAAGAGAGGAGAGATATAATATCCAACGTGATCTATTGATTCTGTGGTGATGACCTGTTAGATATACTCTGCAAAATGAAAATGAAATGTATCTCCATTGTGTCTAGGGTGTAGGCTGGGATTAAATACGATCGCTGGCTATAGGCATTGCAGTTTTTGTTGAAGATTAATTCAGATTAAGCCAACATATGCAACGTGAACTGTAAATCAAACCTTTGTGAATGCGGGAGCCTATGATAATATGCTTTAATGTACACTGAGCATTATAATCTGATTAGGGTCGCACAATTTCAGTAATTTTCGCAACATTCCACAGTTTATTACAGTGGTTTATTACAGTGGTTTATTACAGTGGTTTATTACAGTGGTTTATTACCAGTGGTTTACTACCAGTGGTTTATTACAGTGGTTTATGTACAGTGGTTTATTACCAGTGGTTTATTACAGTGGTTTATGTACAGTGGTTTATTACAGTGGTTTATTACAGTGGTTTATTACCAGTGGTTTATTACCAGTGGTTTATTACAGTGGTTTATTACAGTGGTTTATTACCAGTGGTTTATTGCAGTGGTTTATTACCAGTGATTTATTACCAGTGATTTATTACCAGTGGTTTATTACCAGTGATTTATTACCAGTGGTTTATTACCAGTGATTTATTACAGTGGTTTATTACCAGTGGTTTATTACCAGTGGTTTATTACCAGGGGTTTATTACCAGTGGTTTATTACAGTGGTTTATTACCAGTGGTTTATTACCAGTGGTTTATTACCAGTGGTTTATTACCAGTGGTTTATTACCAGTGGTTTATTACAGTGGTTTATTACCAGTGGTTTATTACCAGTGGTTTATTACCAGTGGTTTATTACAGTGGTTTATTACCAGTGGTTTATTACCAGTGGTTTATTACCAGGGGTTTATTACCAGTGGTTTATTACCAGTGGTTTATTACCAGTGGTTTATTACCAGTGGTTTATTACAGTGGTTTATTACCAGTGGTTTATTACCAGTGGTTTATTACCAGTGGTTTATTACCAGTGGTTTATTACCAGTGGTTTATTACAGTGGTTTATTACCAGTGGTTTATTACAGTGGTTCATTACCAGTGGTTTATTACAGTGGTTTATTACCAGTGGTTTATTACCAGTGGTTTATTACAGTGGTTTATTACAGTGGTTTATTACAGTGGTTTATTACCAGTGGTTCATTACCAGTGGTTTATTACAGTGGTTTATTACCAGGGGTTTATTACCAGTGGTTTATTACTAGGGGTTTATTACCAGTGATTTATTACCAGTGTTTTATTACCAGTGGTTTATGACAGTGGTTTATTACAGTGGTTTATTACCAGTGGTTTATTACCAGTGGTTTATTACCAGTGGTTTATTACAGTGGTTTATTACCAGTGGTTTATTACCAGTGGTTTATTACCAGTGGTTTATTACCAGTGGTTTATTACAGTGGTTTATTACCAGTGGTTTATTACCAGTGGTTTATTACCAGTGGTTTATTACCAGTGGTTTATTACAGTGGTTTATTACAGTGGTATATTACAGTGGTTTATTACCAGTGGTTTATTACAGTGGTTTATTACCAGTGGTTTATTACCAGTGGTTTATTACGAGAGAACCCACTCTGGTTGCTGGTTGGAGAGACCCCACTCTGGGTGCTGGCTGCAGAGACCCCACTCTGGGTACTGGTTGGAGATAGGAGACAGAACGGAGAGAGACAGAGAGTATGCAGTACAGGGGAGGAGACAGAACGTAGAGAGAGACAGAGAGTATGCAGTACAGGGGAGGAGACAGAACGGAGAGAGACAGAGAGTATGCAGGATAGGGGAGGAGACAGAACGGAGAGAGACAGAGAGTATGCAGGATAAAGGAGGAGGCAGAATGGAGAGAGACAGAGAGTATGCAGTACTGGGGAGGAGACAGAACGGAGAGAGACAGAGAGTATGCAGGATAAAGGAGGAGGCAGAACGGAGAGAGACAGAGAGTATGCAGTACAGGGGAGGAGACAGAACGGAGAGAGACAGAGAGTATGCAGGATAGGGGAGGAGACAGAACAGAGTTTTAGATTTGCTAACTTCTTAGTAATGACTCGGGACGTCGGTTTTGATAAGAAAGCTTCTTTTAGTAAGAATACTTGTTTACGTTACATTTAACAACAATTGATTCGGTACAGAGCAATGCAGGTAAGATGCTGTCGGAAAGTCAGCTACAATCACCAAACACCTGCACATAATTGGCGCGTTATCACTCATTCCTCTCGCAAGGGATTCTGGGACTTGCAGTCAAAAAGCGTAATTCAACACAACCCAATACAATTACATATGCAAATAAATCTAAAGAAATATCTTTACAGATACAGCTCAAAGAATTAACTTAAACATTAACTCAAACACATTAAAGTTACAACACGGAGAGAGACAAAGAGTATGCAGTACACGGGAGGAGACAGAACGGAGAGAGACAGAGAGTATGCAGGACAGGGGAGGAGACAGAACGGAGAGAGACAGAGAGTATGCAGTACAGGGGAGGAGACAGAACGGAGAGAGACAGAGAGTATGCAGGATAGGGGAGGAGACAGAACGGAGAGAGACAGAGAGTATGCAGTACAGGGGAGGAGACAGAACGGAGAGAGACAGAGAGTATGCAGTACAGGGGAGGAGACAGAACGGAGAGACAGAGAGTATGCAGGATAGGGGAGGAGACAGAACGGAGAGAGACAGAGAGTATGCAGGATAGGGGAGGAGACAGAACGGAGAGAGACAGAGAGTATGCAGTACAGGGGAGGAGACAGAACGGAGAGAGACAGAGAGTATGCAGTACAGGGGAGGAGACAGAACGGAGCTGCAAATGAGGACATGGTGAAAGAAACCATGGGAGGGAGGGAGGGAGGGAGGAGCAGACTGGAGGGAAAATGTATTGTGGCTGTTGGATATCGGCTTCCGCTGCTGCGCTGCTTTGCCTGCATACTACAGTATCTCAGCCTGCAGCTGTGGAGCAGAGCAGAACAGAATAGAGAAGACCAGAACAGAATAGATGAGAGCAGAACAGAATAGATGAGAGCAGAACAGACCAGAGCAGAGCAGAACAGACCAGAGCAGAGCAGACCAGAATAGACGAGAGCAGAACAGAATAGAGAAGACCAGAACAGAATAGATGAGAGCAGAACATAATAGATGAGAGCAGAACAGACCAGAGCAGAGCAGAACAGAATGAGCTACAGTTTTAATACACTGAAGGAAAGAGGAGGAACACGAGAACACCTCTACTGCTGCAGCCACAGCTCCAGCTTCACAGCACCAGCTTCACAGCTCCAGCTTCACAGCACCAGCTTCACAGCACAAGCCACAGCTCCAGCGTCACAGCCTTTGTATTGAGAATCAGTGGTGCAGGACCAGTGAGGGAGCAGTGAGAGGTCTGTATCAGCCAGCCATTCAGAACCAGTGAGGGAGCACGTTTATAGCAGCACACAAGCCAAGAGAAACGTCTGTGACAAACCTGAAAGGAAAGGATACTCTTGACTGCTTTTTGGACTACGGTGGACTACAGTGTCTGAGCCCTGGTAGGACTCAGTGAATCACAGTCCTGGCTGGTAGATGGATTCAGTGATTCAGCTGGTAGATGGATTCAGTGATTCAGCTGGTAGATGGATTCAGTGATTCAGCTGGTAGAGGGATTCAGTGATTCAGCTGGTAGAGGGATTCAGTGATTGAGCTGGTAGAGGGATTCAGTGATTGAGCTGGTAGATGGATTCAGTGATTCAGCTGGTAGAGGGATTCAGTGATTCAGCTGGTAGAGGGATTCAGTGATTCAGCTGGTAGAGGGATTCAGTGATTCAGCTGGTAGAGGGATTCAGTGATTCAGCTGGTAGAGGGATTCAGTGATTGAGCTGGTAGAGGGATTCAGTGATTCGGCTTGTAGAGGGATTCAGTGATTCAGCTGGTGTGTCTGTATGGATGTGCTGAACTACAGCGTCGCCTAGCAGGATCGTCGGAGTCAGACGTCGCCGGGAGGATTAACCTTCCAGACATCAAGAAGAGAAAACAGGAAAGGGGAATCGGTCTCACTCGGTCCCCTCATCGTGACTACAACCCCTTTTTGATCAACCTTTCGTATTGACTGAAGAGGAAGAGACAGGAGATATGGATTCCTACACATCTAGCTAATTCATCTGATGGTTTCAGTGTGGTAATTAACTTTTTTCTTTGTGTTGCCTCATGCGTTTATTTTCTGTCCTCTCTTTCATCATCCCCATCTTTAATTTAGTAACATATTCTGTGAGTGTTTACTAGGGCTGTACAAGTTAGCCATGAATCATTATATTAAAGGCTTGGTAAGAGATGTGTTCACACGGGTCAGATTTGAAGATTCAGCACATACATAAAGAAATAGGCCGAAATATCTCGACAAACGATTGGCTGTTTTTTTTTGTTGTTGTAGTATACTAAAAAAATATACAGAGAAAACACAATGAAACTCTGACACTTCCTGAAGAAACACTAGATCACTAAACAGCCCTTCAGGGCTTTAAGACACAATGAAACTCTGACACTTCCTGAAGAAACACTAGATCACTAAACAGCCCTTCAGGCCTTTAAGACACAATGAAACTCTGACACTTCCTGAAGAAACACTAGATCACTAAACAGCCCTTCAGGGCTTTAAGACACAATGAAACTCTGACACTTCCTGAAGAAACACTAGATCACTAACAGCCCTTCAGGGCTTTAAGACACAATGAAACTCTGACACTTCCTGAAGAAACACTAGATCACAAACAGCCCTTCAGGCCTTTAAGACACAATGAAACTCTGACACTTCCTGAAGAAACACTAGATCACTAAACAGCCCTTCAGGCCTTTAAGACACAATGAAACTCTGACAGTTCCTGAAGAAACACTAGATCACTAACAGCCCTTCAGGCCTTTAAGACACAATGAACGGAGACGGAGGGACAGTGGAGTACGCCACCATTTGACCTCTGACACATCAGGGATACCTGACTGTCAACACAACATTTCATTTATGTGACGTTCTACATGTTCCATTTGCGTTGTTTACATCCACACAGGTGCAGAATATATTTATATATATATATATATACATACACTATTAAAACGTCCAAAGAGGAACAGAAGAATGTGATAGAAGTTGTAAGGCCTTTATCTGGGTATCTGAGACAGACAGACAGACAGACAGGCAGGCAGGCAGGCAGGCAGGCAGGCAGGCAGGCAGACAGACAGACAGACAGACAGACAGACAGACAGACAGACAGACAGACAGACAGACAGACAGACAGACAGACAGACAGACAGACAGACAGACAGTGGGTAGTGGTAGTGAGATAATAATGACTCTCCCCAGGGGAGATACAGTGGGTTGGGTAATGTTCACAGAGTGCTATTCCCTCTCTGGGGAGAAGCCTTCTGCTTTCAGCTTTGATGATAGAGGCTCGTCGTTGAGGAAATTCACCAGGAGGAGCAGCTATCTCTCTGGAAGTGAATGCAAAGTAGTCGCTACTTAATTATCTATACATATGGGTACACTATAGTTTCTTCTGTGCTTTGTTTTTACTACCCAGAGCCAGAGAAATATTTGAAAATGTTATTGTTATAAATTGAAAAAAATATTCCCTGAGGAGAACAGTGAGTTGTAATGTATTTTGCTTTTCTGATCTGTTACAGTAGAATATTTGATCAAATAAAATACAAGCATTTCATTCCTCTTTTCTCCCATCTCAATCCGTACATTTTATTTAACAACATTTTACACCAAAATAAAATCTGTTCTCATGCCTAAACTCAAATACACATGAACACGTGTGGAAGTTGGCAAGTTCTTGTTTTTGCCTTGAAAAGCTCAGAGGCTGAATGAAAATCTCAGAGGCTGAACGAAAATCTCAGAGGCTGAACGAAAATCTCAGAAGCTGAACTAAAATCCCAGAGGCTGAACGAAAAGCTCAGAGGCTGAACGAAAAGCTCAGAGGCTGAACGAAAAGCTCAGAGGCTGAACGAAAAGCTCAGAGGCTGAACGAAAATCTCAGAGGCTGAACGAAAAGCTCAGAGGCTGAACGAAAAGCTCAGAGGCTGAACGAAAAGCTCAGAGGCTGAACGAAAAGCTCAGAGGCTGAACGAAAAGCTCAGAGGCTGAACGAAAAGCTCAGAGGCTGAACGAAAATCTCAGAGGCTGAACGAAAAGCTGTGAGAAAAAGAAACACATATAGTTAGCTTTATTGGTACTTTGCTAAACATGTCTTTCTTCGAGGAGGGATTCTTTTGAAATATCCACTAATGAATGGGTGATGGACATGATTGTCTCACCATTTCCCATCTCTGAGAGAGATCCTCATCACTGAAGCATCATTGAACTAAAGAGGACACAGTGTCTGAGGCTTGAGGACAGTCGAGTCAGCTCTGTGCTGGCCACACAACTTTGGCACAGTAGATCTAAGATATCCTCATCATTGGCACATAAAAAAAACTAACCGAGGGAGTCTGTGCAGAGGTCACACAACACGGTGATTGAGACCCGAAAACAGAGCAAGGAGGACAAGATTCAGGACCGGAGTCGGGACCAGAATCAGGACCAGATCCAGAGTCAGGACCAGATCCAGGACCAGATCCAGAACCCGAGTCAGGACCAGACCCAGGACTAGAATCAGAACCAGATCCAGGACTAGAGTCAGAACCAGATCCAGAACTGGAGTCAGGACCAGATCCAGGAATAGAGTCAGAACCAGCGTCAGAACCAGATCCAGGACTATAGTCAGAACCAGACCCAGGACTAGAATCAGAACCAGATCCAGGACTAGAGTCAGAACCAGATCCAGAACTGGAGTCAGGACCAGATCCAGGAATAGTCAGAACCAGCGTCAGAACCAGATCCAGGACTAGAGTCAGAACCAGACCCAGGACTAGAGTCAGAACCAGATCCAGGACTAGAGTCAGATCCAGAGTCAGAACCGGATCCAGGACTAGAGTCAGAACCAGACCCAGGACTAGAGTCAGAACCAGATCCAGGACTAGAGTCAGAACCAGAGTCAGAACCGGGTCCAGGACTAGAGTCAGAACCAGAGTCAGAACCGGATCCAGGACTAGAGTCAGAACCGGATCCAGGAATAGAGTCAGAACCAGATCCAGAACCAGTGTCAGAACCAGAACCGGAGTCAGAGTCAGAACCAGAGCCAGGACCAGATCCAGGACCAGAGTCGGGACCAAAGTCAGGATGGGGTGTAACATGTGTGTGGTGAACCGGCCGGAGCAACAGTACAAAGTTATGTTCCAGGTGAGAACCTCTACTGCCCCCCCCCCCTTCTGCTCACCTCACCCCACCAGGGTTGGGGTCAATTCAGTTAACTGGTTCTGACCCCAAACCCTGCTCTCCAAAGGTTCATGACCCCTTCATATCTATCTCTCTCTCTACAAGCGTGTGATGTACTGTATATCTGCCTGCTTCAGCCAGTTATTCTTTTGGGACATTTAACATTTAACATTTAAGTCATTTAGCAGACGCTCTTATCCAGAGCGACTTACAAATTGGTGCATTCACCTTATGACATCCAGTAGAACAGTCACTTTACAATAGTGCATCTAAATCTTAAAGGGGGGTGAGAAGGATTACTTATCCTATCCTAGGTATTCCTTAAAGAGGTGGGGTTTCAGGTGTCTCCGGAAGGTGGTGATTGACTCCGCTGTCCTGGCGTCGTGAGGGAGTTTGTTCCACCATTGGGGGGCCAGAGCAGCGAACAGTTTTGACTGGGCTGAGTGGGAACTGTACTTCCTCAGTGGTAGGGAGGCGAGCAGGCCAGAGGTGGATGAACGCAGTGCCCTTGTTTGGGTGTAGGGCCTGATCAGAGCCTGGAGGTACTGAGGTGCCGTTCCCCTCACAGCTCCGTAGGCAAGCACCATGGTCTTGTAGCGGATGCAAGCTTCAACTGGAAGCCAGTGGAGAGAGCGGAGGAGCGGGGTGACGTGAGAGAACTTGGGAAGGTTGAACACCAGACGGGCTGCGGCGTTCTGGATGAGTTGTAGGGGTTTAATGGCACAGGCAGGGAGCCCAGCCAACAGCGAGTTGCAGTAATCCAGACGGGAGATGACAAGTGCCTGGATTAGGACCTGCGCCGCTTCCTGTGTGAGGCAGGGTCGTACTCTGCGGATGTTGTAGAGCATGAACCTACAGGAACGGGCCACCGCCTTGATGTTAGTTGAGAACGACAGGGTGTTGTCCAGGATCACGCCAAGGATCTTAGCGCTCTGGGAGGAGGACACAATGGAGTTGTCAACCGTGATGGCGAGATCATGGAACGGGCAGTCCTTCCCCGGGAGGAAGAGCAGCTCCGTCTTGCCGAGGTTCAGCTTGAGGTGGTGATCCGTCATCCACACTGATATGTCTGCCAGACATGCAGAGATGCGATTCGCCACCTGGTCATCAGAATGGGGAAAGGAGAAGATTAATTGTGTGTCGTCTGCATAGCAATGATAGGAGAGACCATGTGAGGTTATGACAGAGCCAAGTGACTTGGTGTATAGCGAGAATAGGAGAGGGCCTAGAACAGAGCCCTGGGGGACACCAGTGGTGAGAGCGCGTGGTGAGGAGACAGATTCTCGCCACGCCACCTGGTAGGAGCGACCTGTCAGGTAGGACGCAATCAAGCGTGGGCCGCGCCGGAGATGCCCAACTCGGAGAGGGTGGAGTGGAGGATCTGATGGTTCACAGTATCGAAGGCAGCCGATAGGTCTAGAAGGATGAGAGCAGAGGAGAGAGAGTTAGCTTTAGCGGTGCGGAGCGCCTCCGTGATACAGAGAAGAGCAGTCTCAGTTGAATGACTAGTCTTGAAACCTGACTGATTAGGATCAAGAAGGTCATTCAGAGAGAGATAGCGGGAGAGCTGGCCAAGGACGGCACGTTCAAGAGTTTTGGAGAGAAAAGAAAGAAGGGATACTGGTCTGTAGTTGTTGACATCGGAGGGATCGAGTGTAGGTTTTTTCAGAAGGGGTGCAACTCTCGCTCTCTTGAAGACGGAAGGGACGTAGCCAGCGGTCAGGGATGAGTTGATGAGCGAGGTGAGGTAAGGGAGAAGGTCTTCGGAAATGGTCTGGAGAAGAGAGGAGGGGATAGGGTCAAGCGGGCAGGTTGTTGGGACTTTAATTCATCTTCTACACGGCCACATTGGGGCAACTCAGATCAATGTTTCCAGGGAGAGGCATTTGATTGATGATTTTCCGATCGTAGTCCATTTTAATGGGATATGATTTTTATTTTTTACAAAGGTGTCAAGAACCATTTTCAGAGACATGTTAACTATCAATATTTATGAATAGCACCACGAAAACCCCACGCTGCATCACAGTAGGCCCTGCTCATCCATAATGCAGAGTAGCTAATTCAACTATTGATTAAGTTCACTAAATCACAGAGCTGAAACTACTGCTCTCCTCTGGTTAAGGTTATTATGTAGTCAATTACTTTTCATTTGGCACAACATATTCACACTTTACCCCATTTTGATTGTGTTACAGCCTGAATTTAAAATGCAATAAATTGAGATGTTGTCTCACCTCATAATGCCAAAGTAGAATTATGCTTTTTTTTTAAAAAAAATTTTTTTTTTTTTTTACAAATGAATTGAAAATGAAAAGCTGAAATGTTTCGAGGCAATAGGTATTCAACCCCTTTGTCATGGAAAGCCCAATCAAGTTCAGGAGTAAACATTTAATTAATTAACAAGTCACATAATAAGTTGCATGGATCTATTCTGTGTGTAATAATAGTGTTATGCTTGATGCTTATTATCTACGCACAGTCGCTTTTCCTCTTCCCCTATTTGTCACATGCGCCGAATACAACAGGTGTAACCTTACTGTGAAACGCTTACTTACAAGCCCTTAACCAACAGTGCAGTTTTAAGAAAAGTAAGAGAACAGAAACACAAATAATTGAAGAGCAGCAGTAAATAACAATAGTGAGGCTGCATACAGCGGGTACCGGTACAGGGTCAAAGTGTCAGGGTCAAAGTGTCAATGTGCCGGGGGCATCAGTGTCGAGGTAATAGTCTGGGCAGCCATTTGATTGGCTGTTCAGGAGTCTTATGGCTTTGGTTTAGAAGCTGTTTTAGGAGCCTCTTGGACCTAGACTTGGCGCTCGGGTACCGCTTGCAGTGCGGTAGCAGAGAGAACAGTCTTTGTCTCGGGTGACTGGTGTCATTGACAGTTTTTAGGGCTTTCCTCTCACACAGCCTGGTATAGAGGTCCTGGATGGCAGGAAGCTTGGCCCCGGTGATGTAGTGGGCTGTTCTCACTACCCTCTGTAGTGCCTTATGGTCGGAGGTCGAGCAGTTGCCATACCAGGCGGTGATGTAGTGGGCTGTTCTCACTACCCTCTGTAGTGCCTCGCGGTCGGAGGTCGAGCAGTTTCCGTACCAGGCGGTTATGTAGTGGGCTGTTCTCACTACCCTCTGTAGTGCCTTGCGGTCGGAGGCCGAGCAGTTTCCGTACCAGGCGGTGATGTAGTGGGCTGTTCTCATTACCCTCTGTAGTGCCTTGCGGTCGGAGGCCGAGCAGTTTCCGTACCAGGCGGTGATGTAGTGGGCTGTTCTCATTACCCTCTGTAGTGCCTTGCGGTCGGAGGCCGAGCAGTTTCCGTACCAGGCGGTGATGTAGTGGGCTGTTCTCACTACCCTCTGTAGTGCCTTGCGGTCGGAGGCCGAGCAGTTTCCGTACCAGGCGGTGATGTAGTGGGCTGTTCTCACTACCCTCTGTAGTGCCTTGCAGTCGGAGGCCGAGCAGTTGCCGTACCAGGCGGTGATGTAGTGGGCTGTTCTCACTACCCTCTGTAGTGCCTTGCGGTCGGAGGCCGAGCAGTTTCCGTACCAGGCGGTGATGTAGTGGGCTGTTCTCACTACCCTCTGTAGTGCCTTGCGGTCGGAGGCCGAGCAGTTTCCATACCAGGCGGTGATGCAACCCGTCAGGAGGCTCTCGATGGTGCAGCTGTAAAATCTGTTGAGGATATTTTTTGAGGATCTGAGGACCAATGCCAAATCTTTTTAGTCTCCTGAGGTGGAATAGGCTTTGTCGTGCCCTCTTCACGACTGTCTTTGTGTGTTTAGACCATGTTAGTTTGTTGGTGATGTGGACACCAAGGAACTCGAAGCTCTCAACCTGCTCCACTACAGCCCCATCAATGAGAATAGGGTTGTGCTCTGTCCTCCTTTTCCTGTAGTCAACAATCACCTCCTTTGGACTAAGCACGCACCCCTGAGAGGCACCCCGTGTTGAGGATTCTTTTTGCGAAGACCGATTTTCAGGATGCCTCATGGTCTGACACACTCTAGCTCTGTCACCTTTCACCACAGATGAGGAAGTGTAACATAGACAGATGTGCAGTATTGATACCCATCCAATGTAAAAACTGATATCTCCAGCTTAAACTGACATATTTCTTTATGGGGATTTTTTCATTATGCCAATAAGATTTCCGCAGGGGCGTGGACATTGCCCTTAATGGTTAAATGCAGTAGTCTATTGTGTTGATCACTTTAACTGCAGTAGTCTATTGTGTTGATCACTTTAAATGCAGTAGTCTTCTGTGTTGATCACTTTAAATGCAGTAGACTATTGTGTTGATCACTTTAAATGCAGTAGTCTATTGTGTTGATCACTTTAAATGCAGTAGACTATTGTGTTGATCACTTTAAATGCAGTAGTCTATTGTGTTGATCACTTTAAATGCAGTAGACTATTGTGTTGATCACTTTAAATGCAGTAGACTATTGTGTTGATCACTTTAAATGCAGACTATTGATCACTTTAAATTAGTGTGTTGATCACTTTAAATGCAGTAGACTATTGTGTTGATCACTTTAAATGCAGTAGTCTTCTGTGTTGATCCCTGCGGTTCCCCCTCTCTCCCCTGTCCTCCCCCTCTCTCCCTCTCCCCCGTCCTCCCCCTCTCTCCCTCTCCCCCGTCCTTTCCCCTCTCCCTCTCCCCCATCCTCCCCCTCTCCCTCTCCCCCATCCTCCCCCTCTCTCCCTCTCCCCCGTCCTCCCCATCCTCCCTCCCTCTCTCCCCCGTCCTCCCCCCTTTCTCCCTCTCCCCATCCTCCCTCCATCTCTCCCTCTCCACCGACCTACCCTCCTTTCTCACTCTCCCCACTCTCCCTCTCCCCTGTCCTCCCCCTCTCTCCTTCTCCCCATGTCCTCCCCCTCTCTCCCTCTCCCCCGTCCTCCCCATCTCCCCTCGCTCTTTCCCTTATCCTCCTCCCCCATCTCCCCCTCTCTCCCTCTCCCCCGTCCTCCCCCTCTTTCCCTTCTCCTCCTCCCCCATCTCCCCCTTGTCCTTCCCCTCCTCTCCCTCCTTCAGACTCCTTTACAGCCTCATTCATTATAGAAATGTGTGTGGTGATTGATCTGGGCTAGGATCATAACACTCCAGATCCCACTGTATGAGGTTTCCTTGAGTGTGTGTGTGTGTGTGTGTGTGTGTGTGTGTGTGTGTGTGTGTGTGTGTGTGTGTGTGTGTGTGTGTGTGTGTGTGTGTGTGTGTGTGTGTGTGTGTGTGTGTGTGTGTGTGTGTGTGTGTGTGTATTGTTGCACCTAGCAGCCTGGGGCTACTCCTCAGTCCTCCCCACAGATGGCTGCTTCTGTAACCCCCACAGCAACACTGCCATCCTGACACAATTCAAATCACATTTTGATTTACAACAGACACATTTATCTACAAACAGACGTAGACTTTACAGGGAGCACTAGTACAAGATCAATGTCCAGAGGTACGAAGTATTTTAGGTATTTATTTATTTTTTAATATATTTTTAATCCCAGCGCACTCCATTTAACCTCTTGGTAGGCTGTTATTGTAAATAAGAATTTGTTCTTAACTGACTCTGCCCTTTTAAAGAAAGGTTAGATTAAAATAATAAATACAGTGATTTTAGTTAGAAAAATTTAGGACTAACTTATTCCTTGCCACCCATGCTGATACTAATTGCAGCTCTTTGTTAAGTGTTGAGTCATTTCAGTCACTGTGTTAGGTGACGTGTGTAGTGTTGAGTCATTTCAGTCGCTGTGTCAGGTGACGTGTGTAGTGTTGAGTCATTTCAGTCGCTGTGTTAGGTGACGTGTGTAGAGTCATTTCAGTCGCTGTGTCAGGTGACGTGTGTAGTGTTGAGTCATTTCAGTGTGTCAGGTCATTTCATTTCAGTCACTGTGTTAGGTGACGTGTGTAGTGTTGAGTCATTTCAGTCGCTGTGTTAGGTGACGTGTGTCGTGTTGAGTCATTTCAGTCACTGTGTTAGCTGACGTGTGTAGTGTTGAGTCATTTCAGACGCTGTGTTAGGTCACGTGTGTAGTGTTGAGTCATTTCAGTCGCTGTGGTAGCTGACGTGTGTAGTGTTGAGTCATTTCAGACGCTGTGTTAGTGTGTGTAGTGTTGAGTCATTTCAGTCAGGTGACTGTGTAGTGTTGAGTCATTTCAGTCACTGTGTCAGGTGACGTGTGTAGAGTCATTTCAGTCGCTGTGTCAGGTGACGTGTGTAGTGTTGAGTCATTTCAGTCACTGTGTTAGGTGACGTGTGTAGTGTTGAGTCATTTCAGTCGCTGTGTCAGGTGACGTGTGTAGTGTTGAGTCATTTCAGTCGCTGTGTCAGGTGACGTGTGTAGTGTTGAGTCATTTCAGACGCTGTGTTAGGTGACGTGTGTAGTGTTGAGTCATTTCAGACGCTGTGGTAGGTGACGTGTGTAGTGTTGAGTCATTTCAGTCGCTGTGTTAGGTGACGTGTGTAGTGTTGAGTCATTTCAGATGCTGTGGTAGCTGACGTGTGTAGTGTTGAGTCATTTCAGACGCTGTGTTAGGTGACGTGTGTAGTGTTGAGTCATTTCAGTCGCTGTGGTAGCTGACGTGTGTAGTTGTTGAGTCATTTCAGACGCTGTGTTAGGTGACGTGTGTAGTGTTGAGTCATTTCAGTCGCTGTGGTAGCTGACGTGTGTAGTTGTTGAGTCATTTCAGACGCTGTGTTAGGTGATGCGTGTAGTGTTGAGTCATTTCAGTCGCTGTGGTTGTTGACGTGTGTAGTGTTGAGTCATTTCAGATGCTGTGTTAGGTGACGTGTGTAGTGTTGAGTCATTTCAGATGCTGTGGTAGCTGAAGTGTGTAGTGTTGAGTCATTTCAGATGCTGTGTTAGGTGACGTGTGTAGTGTTGAGTCATTTCAGATGCTGTGGTAGCTGAAGTGTGTAGTGTTGAGTTATTTCAGTCACTGTGGTAGCTGACGTGTGTAGTTGTTGAGTCATTTCAGTCACTGTGTTAGGTGACGTGTGTAGTGTTGAGTCATTTCAGTCACTGTGTTAGCTGACGTGTGTAGTGTTGAGTCATTTCAGTCGCTGTGTTAGCTGACGTGTGTAGTGTTGAGTCATTTCAGATGCTGTGGTAGCTGAAGTGTGTAGTGTTGAGTCATTTCAGATGCTGTGGTAGCTGAAGTGTGTAGTGTTGAGTCATTTCAGTCGCTGTGGTAGGTGACGTGTGTAGTTGTTGAGTCATTTCAGACGCTGTGTTAGGTGACGTGTGTAGTGTTGAGTCATTTCAGTCGCTGTGGTAGCTGACGTGTGTATTGTTGAGTCATTTCAGACGCTGTGTTAGGTGACGTGTGTAGTGTTGAGTCATTTCAGTCGCTGTGTTAGGTGACGTGTGTAGTGTTGAGTCATTTCAGTCGCTGTGTCAGGTGACGTGTGTAGTGTTGAGTCATTTCAGTCGCTGTGTCAGGTGACGTGTGTAGTGTTGAGTCATTTCAGACGCTGTGTTAGGTGACGTGTGTAGTGTTGAGTCATTTCAGTCACTGTGTCAGGTGACGTGTGTAGTGTTGAGTCATTTCAGTCGCTGTGTCAGGTGATGTGTGTAGTGTTGAGTCATTTCAGTCACTGTGTCAGGTGACGTGTGTAGTGTTGAGTCATTTCAGTCGCTGTGTCAGGTGACGTGTGTAGTGTTGAGTCATTTCAGTCGCTGTGTCAGGTGACGTGTGTAGTGTTGAGTCATTTCAGACGCTGTGTTAGGTGACGTGTGTAGTGTTGAGTCATTTCAGTCGCTGTGTTAGGTGACGTGTGTAGTGTTGAGTCATTTCAGACGCTGTGTTAGGTGACGTGTGTAGTGTTGAGTCATTTCAGTCGCTGTGTTAGGTGACGTGTGTAGTGTTGAGTCATTTCAGTCACTGTGTCAGGTGACGTGTGTAGTGTTGAGTCATTTCAGATGCTGTGGTAGCTGAAGTGTGTATTGTTGAGTCATTTCAGTCGCTGTGTTAGGTGACGTGTGTATTGTTGAGTCATTTCAGTCGCTGTGTTAGGTGACGTGTGTATTGTTGAGTCATTTCAGACGCTGTGTTAGGTGACGTGTGTAATGTTGAGTCATTTCAGTCACTGTGTTAGGTGATGTGTGTAGTGTTGAGTCATTTCAGTCGCTGTGGTAGCTGAAGTGTGTAGTGTTGAGTCATTTCAGACGCTGTGTTAGGTGACGTGTGTAGTGTTGAGTCATTTCAGTCGCTGTGGTAGTTGACGTGTGTAGTTGTTGAGTCATTTCAGATGCTGTGTTAGGTGATGTGTGTAGTGTTGAGTCATTTCAGATGCTGTGGTAGCTGAAGTGTGTAGTGTTGAGTCATTTCAGTCGCTGTGTTAGGTGATGTGTGTAGTGTTGAGTCATTTCAGTCACTGTGTCAGGTGACGTGTGTAGTATTGAGTCATTTCAGTCGCTGTGTCAGGTGACGTGTGTAGTGTTGAGTCATTTCAGTCACTGTGTCAGGTGACGTGTGTAGTGTTGAGTCATTTCAGACGCTGTGTTAGGTGACGTGTGTATTGTTGAGTCATTTCAGACGCTGTGTTAGGTGACGTGTGTAGTGTTGAGTCATTTCAGTCGCTGTGTTAGGTGACGTGTGTAGTGTTGAGTCATTTCAGTCGCTGTGGTAGCTGAAGTGTGTATTGTTGAGTCATTTCAGTCGCTGTGTTAGGTGACGTGTGTAGTGTTGAGTCATTTCAGTCGCTGTGGTAGCTGACGTGTGTAGTTGTTGAGTCATTTCAGACGCTGTGTTAGGTGACGTGTGTAGTGTTGAGTCATTTCAGTCGCTGTGTTAGGTGACGTGTGTCGTGTTGAGTCATTTCAGTCACTGTGTTAGGTGACGTGTGTAGTGTTGAGTCATTTCAGTCAGGTGACGTGTGTCGTGTTGAGTCATTTCAGTCGCTGTGGTAGCTGACGTGTGTAGTGTTGAGTCATTTCAGACGCTGTGTTAGGTCACGTGTGTAGTGTTGAGTCATTTCAGTGTGTCAGGTGACGTGTGTGTGTTGAGTCATTTCAGTCACTGTGTCAGGTGACTGTGTAGAGTCATTTCAGTGCTGTGTCAGGTGACGTGTGTAGTGTTGAGTCATTTCAGTCGCTGTGTTAGGTGACGTGTGTAGTATTGAGTCATTTCAGTCGCTGTGTCAGGTGACGTGTGTAGTGTTGAGTCATTTCAGTCACTGTGTCAGGTGACGTGTGTAGTGTTGAGTCATTTCAGACGCTGTGTTAGGTGACGTGTGTATTGTTGAGTCATTTCAGTCGCTGTGTTAGGTGATGTGTGTAGTGTTGAGTCATTTCAGTCACTGTGTCAGGTGACGTGTGTAGTGTTGAGTCATTTCAGATGCTGTGGTAGCTGAAGTGTGTATTGTTGAGTCATTTCAGTCGCTGTGTTAGGTGACGTGTGTAGTGTTGAGTCATTTCAGTCGCTGTGGTAGTTGACGTGTGTAGTTGTTGAGTCATTTCAGACGCTGTGTTAGGTGATGTGTGTAGTGTTGAGTCATTTCAGATGCTGTGGTAGCTGAAGTGTGTAGTGTTGAGTCATTTCAGATGCTGTGTTAGGTGACGTGTGTAGTGTTGAGTCATTTCAGTCGCTGTGGTAGTTGACGTGTGTAGTTGTTGAGTCATTTCAGATGCTGTGTTAGGTGATGTGTGTAGTGTTGAGTCATTTCAGATGCTGTGGTAGCTGAAGTGTGTAGTGTTGAGTCATTTCAGATGCTGTGTTAGGTGACGTGTGTAGTGTTGAGTCATTTCAGATGCTGTGGTAGCTGAAGTGTGTAGTGTTGAGTCATTTCAGTCACTGTGGTAGCTGACGTGTGTAGTTGTTGAGTCATTTCAGTCACTGTGTCAGGTGACGTGTGTAGTGTTGAGTCATTTCAGTCACTGTGTCAGGTGACGTGTGTAGTGTTGAGTCATTTCAGACGCTGTGTTAGGTGACGTGTGTAGTGTTGAGTCATTTCAGTCGCTGTGGTAGCTGACGTGTGTAGTTGTTGAGTCATTTCAGACGCTGTGTTAGGTGACGTGTGTAGTGTTGAGTCATTTCAGTCACTGTGTCAGGTGACGTGTGTAGTGTTGAGTCATTTCAGATGCTGTGGTAGCTGAAGTGTGTATTGTTGAGTCATTTCAGTCGCTGTGTTAGGTGACGTGTGTAGTGTTGAGTCATTTCAGTCGCTGTGTTAGGTGACGTGTGTATTGTTGAGTCATTTCAGACGCTGTGTTAGGTGACGTGTGTAGTGTTGAGTCATTTCAGTCGCTGTGTTAGGTGACGTGTGTAGTGTTGAGTCATTTCAGTCGCTGTGTCAGGTGACGTGTGTAGTGTTGAGTCATTTCAGTCGCTGTGTCAGGTGACGTGTGTAGAGTCATTTCAGTCGCTGTGTTAGGTGACGTGTGTAGTGTTGAGTCATTTCAGTCACTGTGTCAGGTGACGTGTGTAGTGTTGAGTCATTTCAGTCGCTGTGTCAGGTGACGTGTGTAGTGTTGAGTCATTTCAGTCGCTGTGTTAGGTGACGTGTGTAGTGTTGAGTCATTTCAGTCGCTGTGTCAGGTGACGTGTGTAGTGTTGAGTCATTTCAGTCGCTGTGTCAGGTGACGTGTGTAGTGTTGAGTCATTTCAGACGCTGTGTTAGGTGACGTGTGTAGTGTTGAGTCATTTCAGTCGCTGTGGTAGTTGACGTGTGTAGTGTTGAGTCATTTCAGACGCTGTGTTAGGTGACGTGTGTAGTGTTGAGTCATTTCAGTCGCTGTGGTAGGTGACGTGTGTAGTGTTGAGTCATTTCAGTCGCTGTGTCAGGTGACGTGTGTAGTGTTGAGTCATTTCAGTCGCTGTGGTAGCTGACGTGTGTAGTTGTTGAGTCATTTCAGACGCTGTGTTAGGTGACGTGTGTAGTGTTGAGTCATTTCAGTCGCTGTGGTAGGTGACGTGTGTAGTTGTTGAGTCATTTCAGACGCTGTGTTAGGTGACGTGTGTAGTGTTGAGTCATTTCAGTCGCTGTGTTAGGTGACGTGTGTAGTGTTGAGTCATTTCAGTCGCTGTGGTAGCTGACGTGTGTAGTTGTTGAGTCATTTCAGACGCTGTGTTAGGTGACGCGTGTAGTGTTGAGTCATTTCAGTCGCTGTGGTAGTTGACGTGTGTAGTGTTGAGTCATTTCAGATGCTGTGTTAGGTGACGTGTGTAGTGTTGAGTCATTTCAGATGCTGTGGTAGCTGAAGTGTGTAGTGTTGAGTCATTTCAGATGCTGTGTTAGGTGGCGTGTGTAGTTGTTGAGTCATTTCAGTCATGTGTCTGTGTGTAGCTGAATTTCAGTCACTGTGTCAGGTGACGTGTGTAGTGTTGAGTCATTTCAGTCGCTGTGTTAGGTGACGTGTGTAGTGTTGAGTCATTTCAGTCACTGTGGTAGCTGACGTGTGTAGTGTTGAGTCATTTCAGTCACTGTGTTAGGTGACGTGTGTAGTGTTGAGTCATTTCAGTCGCTGTGTTAGGTGACGTGTGTAGTGTTGAGTCATTTCAGTCGCTGTGGTAGCTGACGTGTGTAGTTGTTGAGTCATTTCAGACGCTGTGTTAGGTGACGTGTGTAGTGTTGAGTCATTTCAGTCGCTGTGGTAGCTGACGTGTGTAGTTGTTGAGTCATTTCAGACGCTGTGTTAGGTGACGTGTGTAGTGTTGAGTCATTTCAGTCACTGTGTCAGGTGACGTGTGTAGTGTTGAGTCATTTCAGTCACTGTGTCAGGTGACGTGTGTAGTGTTGAGTCATTTCAGATGCTGTGGTAGCTGAAGTGTGTAGTGTTGAGTTATTTCAGATGCTGTGGTAGCTGAAGTGTATTGTTGAGTCATTTCAGTCGCTGTGTTAGGTGACGTGTGTAGTGTTGAGTCATTTCAGATGCTGTGGTAGCTGAAGTGTGTAGTGTTGAGTTATTTCAGATGCTGTGGTAGCTGACGTGTGTAGTTGTTGAGTCATTTCAGTCGCTGTGTTAGGTGACGTGTGTAGTGTTGAGTCATTTCAGTCGCTGTGTCAGGTGACGTGTGTAGTGTTGTCACCTAACACAGCGGGAGCCTCTGTAAGGATGAGCCGGAGAGACAGCCTGGTGTGGAGGGCTGGTGCGTGGAGGTGGTGACGGATAGACAGGACCGTGCAGGCGCACTGGAGCTCTTGAGCACCGAGCCTGCCCAACCTTACCCGGTGCCTGCCCGGTCTCTCCAGCCCCTCGGTAAGCACAGGAAGTTGGCGCAGGTCTCCTACCTGGCTTCACCACACTTCCTGTGTGCCACCCCCCAATACATTTTTGGGGCTGACTCTCGGGCTTCCATCCACGCCGCCGTGCTGCCTCCTCATACCAGCGCCTCTCCGCCTTCGCCGCCTCCAGCTCTTCTTTGGGGCGTCGATATTCTCCAGGCTGTGCCCAGGGTCCTTTACCTTCCAATTCGTCCTCACATGTCCATTCCTCCAAATAGTGCAGCCTCTCCCACTGCTGCTGCTGCTGCTTTTGCTGTTGCCCGTTACCACGCCGCTTGGTCCTGTTGTGGTGCGTGATTCTGTAACGGTATTCTTGTGGTGAAGTAGAGGCGGACCAAAACGCAGCGTGGTTATATTGATTCATGTTTAATAAAAACAGATAAACATGAACACTACAAAACAATAAACGTGGAAAACCAAAAACAGCCCTATCTGGTGCAAAACACAGAGACAGGAACAATCACCCACAAACACACAGTGAAACCCAGGCTACCTAAGTATGATTCTCAATCCGAGACAACTAATGACACGTGCCTCTGATTGAGAACCATACGAGGCCGAAACATAGAAATACCCCAAAACATAGAAAAACAAACATAGACTGCCCACCCCAACTCACGCCCTGACCATACTAAAATAAATACAAAACAAAGGAAATAAAGATCAGAACGTGACATTCTCATTTACAACTGGGACAAACAACAACACAGAGTTACACATGGAGTAAAACAAACATACAGTCAATAACACAGTAGAAAAAGTCTATGTACAGTGAGTTCAAATGAGGTAAGATAAGGGAGTTAAGGCAATAAATAGGCCATGGTGGGGAAATCATTTACAATATAGCAATTAAACACTGGCATGGTAGATGTGCAGAAGATGAATGTGCAAGTAGAGATAGGGGATGAAATAGGGGATGAGGTAGTTGGATAGATGGGCTGTTTACAGATAGGAGATGAGGTAGTTGGATGGGCTGATTACAGATAGGAGATGAGGTAGTTGGATGGGCTGTTTACAGATAGGGAATGAGGTAGTTGGATGGGCTGTTTACAGATTGGGGATGAGGTAGTTGGATGGGCTGATTACAGATAGGGGATGAGGTAGTTGGATGGGCTGATTACAGATAGGGGATGAGGTAGTTGGATGGGCTGATTACAGATAGGGGATGAGGTAGTTGGATGGGCTGTTTACAGATAGGGGATGAGGTAGTTGGATGGGCTGTTTACAGATAGGGGATGAGGTAGTTGGATGGGCTGTTTACAGATAGGGGATGAGGTAGTTGGATGGGCTGATTACAGATAGGGGATGAGGTAGTTGGATGGGCTGTTTACAGATAGGGGATGAGGTAGTTGGATGGGCTGATTACAGATAGGGGATGAGGTAGTTGGATGGGCTGTTTACAGATAGGGGATGAGGTAGTTGGATGGGCTGTTTACAGATAGGGGATGAGGTAGTTGGATGGGCTGTTTACAGATAGGGGATGAGGTAGTTGGGTGGGCTGTTTACAGATATGGGATGAGGTAGTTGGATGGGCTGTTTACAGATAGGGGATGAGGTAGTTGGATGGGCTGTTTACAGATAGGGGATGAGGTAGATGGATGGGCTGTTTACAGATAGGGGATGAAGTAGTTGGATGGGCTGTTTACAGATAGGGGATGAGGTAGTTGGATGGGCTGTTTACAGATAGGGGATGAGGTAGTTGGATGGGCTGTTTACAGATAGGGGATGAGGTAGTTGGATGGGCTGATTACAGATAGGGGATGAGGTAGTTGGATGGGCTGTTTACAGATAGGGGATGAGGTAGTTGGATGGGCTGTTTACAGATAGGGGATGAGGTAGTTGGATGGGCTGTTTACAGATAGGGGATGAGGTAGTTGGATGGGCTGTTTACAGATAGGGGATGAGGTAGTTGGATGGGCTGTTTACAGATAGGGGATGAGGTAGTTGGATGGGCTGTTTACAGATAGGGGATGAGGTAGTTGGATGGGCTGTTTACAGATAGGGGATGAGGTAGTTGGATGGGCTGTTTACAGATAGGGGATGAGGTAGTTGGATGGGCTGTTTACAGATAGGGGATGAGGTAGTTGGATGGGCTGATTACAGCTAGGGGATGAGGTAGTTGGATGGGCTGTTTACAGATAGGGGATGAGGTAGTTGGATGGGCTGTTTACAGATAGGGGATGAGGTAGTTGGATGGGCTGTTTACAGATAGGGGATGAGGTAGTTGGATGGGCTGTTTACAGATAGGGGATGAGGTAGTTGGATGGGCTGTTTACAGATAGGGGATGAGGTAGTTGGATGGGCTGTTTACAGATAGGGGATGAGGTAGTTGGATGGGCTGTTTACAGATAGGGGATGAGGTAGATGGATGGGCTGTTTACAGATAGGGGATGAGGTAGTTGGATGGGCTGATTACAGCTAGGGGATGAGGTAGTTGGATGGGCTGTTTACAGATAGGGGATGAGGTAGTTGGATGGGCTGTTTACAGATTGGGGATGAGGTAGTTGGATGGGCTGTTTACAGATAGGGGATGAGGTAGTTGGATGGGCTGTTTACAGATAGGGGATGAGGTAGATGGATGGGCTGTTTACAGATAGGGGATGAGGTAGTTGGATGGGCTGATTACAGCTAGGGGATGAGGTAGTTGGATGGGCTGTTTACAGATAGGGGATGAGGTAGATGGATGGGCTGTTTACAGATAGGGGATGAGGTAGTTGGATGGGCTGTTTACAGATAGGAGATGAGGTAGTTGGATGGGCTGTTTACAGATAGGGGATGAGGTAGATGGATGGGCTGTTTACAGATAGGGGATGAGGTAGTTGGATGGGCTGTTTACAGATAGGGGATGAGGTAGTTGGATGGGCTGTTTACAGATTGGGGATGAGGTAGTTGGATGGGCTGTTTACAGATAGGGGATGAGGTAGATGGATGGGCTGTTTACAGATATGGGATGAGGTAGTTGGATGGGCTGTTTACAGATAGGGGATGAGGTAGTTGGATGGGCTGTTTACAGATAGGGGATGAGGTAGTTGGATGGGCTGTTTACAGATAGGGGATGAGGTAGTTGGATGGGCTGTTTACAGATATGGGATGAGGTAGTTGGATGGGCTGTTTACAGATAGGGAATGAGGTAGTTGGATGGGCTGTTTACAGATAGGGGATGAGGTAGTTGGATGGGCTGTTTACAGATATGGGATGAGGTAGTTGGATGGGCTGTTTACAGATAGGGAATGAGGTAGTTGGATGGGCTGTTTACAGATATGGGATGAGGTAGTTGGATGGGCTGATTACAGATAGGGGATGAGGTAGTTGGATAGATGGGCTGTTTACAGATAGGAGATGAGGTAGTTGGATGGGCTGATTACAGATAGGGGATGAGGTAGTTGGATGGGCTGTTTACAGATTGGGGATGAGGTAGTTGGATGGGCTGTTTACAGATAGGGGATGAGGTAGTTGGATGGGCTGATTACAGATAGGGGATGAGGTAGTTGGATGGGCTGTTTACAGATAGGGGATGAGGTAGTTGGATGGGCTGATTACAGATAGGAGATGAGGTAGTTGGATGGGCTGTTTACAGATAGGGATGAGGTAGATGGATGGGCTGTTTACAGATAGGGGATGAGGTAGTTAAATGGGCTGTTTACAGATAGGGGATGAGGTAGTTGGATGGGCTGTTTACAGATAGGGGATGAGGTAGATGGATGGGCTGTTTACAGATAGGGGATGAGGTAGTTGGATGGGCTGTTTACAGATAGGGGATGAGGTAGTTGGATGGGCTGTTTACAGATAGGGGATGAGGTAGATGGATGGGCTGTTTACAGATAGGGGATGAGGTAGTTGGATGGGCTGTTTACAGATAGGGGATGAGGTAGTTGGATGGGCTGTTTACAGATAGGGGATGAGGTAGTTGGATGGGCTGTTTACAGATAGGGGATGAGGTAGTTGGATGGGCTGTTTACAGATAGGGGATGAGGTAGTTAAATGGGCTGTTGACAGATAGGGGATGAGGTAGTTGGATGGGCTGTTTACAGATAGGGGATGAGGTAGTTGGATGGGCTGATTACAGATAGGAGATGAGGTAGTTGGATGGGCTGTTTACAGATAGGGGATGAGGTAGTTGGATGGGCTGTTTACAGATAGGGGATGAGGTAGATGGATGGGCTGTTTACAGATAGGGGGATGAGGTAGTTGGATGGGCTGTTTACAGATAGGGGATGAGGTAGTTGGATGGGCTGATTACAGATAGGGGATGAGGTAGATGGATGGGCTGTTTACAGATAGGGGATGAGGTAGTTGGATGGGCTGTTTACAGATAGGGGATGAGGTAGTTAAATGGGCTGTTGACAGATAGGGGATGAGGTAGTTGGATGGGCTGTTTACAGATAGGGGATGAGGTAGTTGGATGGGCTGATTACAGATAGGAGATGAGGTAGTTGGATGGGCTGTTTACAGATAGGGGATGAGGTAGTTGGATGGGCTGTTTACAGATAGAGATGAGGTAGATGGATGGGCTGTTGACAGATAGGGGATGAGGTAGTTGGATGGGCTGTTAACAGATAGGGGATGAGGTAGTTGGATGGGCTGATTACAGATAGGGGATGAGGTAGTTGGATGGGCTGTTTACAGATAGGGGATGAGGTAGTTGGATGGGCTGTTAACAGATAGGGGATGAGGTAGTTGGATGGGCTGATTACAGATAGGGGATGAGGTAGTTAAATGGGCTGTTGACAGATAGGGGATGAGGTAGTTGGATGGGCTGTTTACAGATAGGGGATGAGGTAGATGGATGGGCTGTTTACAGATAGGGGATGAGGTAGATGGATGACTGGGCATTCCATGTTGGTTCAATGTCATTTAATTGAAATTACGTGGAAACAACATTCATCTAAACACTATGTCCAGTGGGGAAGTGATTCAACCAGACTGGAGTCGTATGAATGAACCATTTAACCAGACTGGAGTCGTATGAATTAACCATTTAACCAGACTGGAGTCGTATGAATGAACCATTTAACCAGACTGGAGTCGTATGAATGAACCATTTAACCAGACTGGAGTCGTATGACTGAATCATTAAACCAGACTGGAGTCGTATGAATGAATCATTTAACCAGACTGGAGTCGTATGAATGAACCATTTAACCAGACTGGAGTCGTATGAATTAACCATTTAACCAGACTGGAGTCGTATGAATGAACCATTTAACCAGACTGGAGTCGTATGAATGAACCATTTAACCAGACTGGAGTCGTATGAATGAACCATTTAACCAGACTGGAGTCGTATGAATGAACCATTTAACCAGACTGGAGTCGTATGAATGAACCATTTAACCAGACTGGAGTCGTATGAATGAATCATTTAACCAGACTGGAGTCGTATGAATGAACCATTTAACCAGACTGGAGTCGTATGAATGAACCATTTAACCAGACTGGAGTCGTATGAATGAATCATTTAACCAGACTGGAGTCGTATGAATGAATCATAAAACCAGACTGGAGTCGTATGAATGAACCATTTAACCAGACTGGAGTCGTATGACTGAACCATTTAACCAGACTGGAGTCGTATGAATGAATCATTTAACCAGACTGGAGTCGTATGAATGAACCATTTAACCAGACTGGAGTCGTATGAATGAATCATTTAACCAGACTGGAGTCGTATGAATGAACCATTTAACCAGACTGGAGTCGTATGAATGAATCATTTAACCAGACTGGAGTCGTATGAATTAATCCATTTAACCAGACTGGAGTCGTATGAATGAACCATTTAACCAGACTGGAGTCGTATGAATGAACCATTTAACCAGACTGGAGTCGTATGAATGAATCATTTAACCAGACTGGAGTCGTATGAATGAACCATTTAACCAGACTGGAGTCGTATGAATGAACCATTTAACCAGACTGGAGTCGTATGACTGAACCATTTAACCAGACTGGAGTCGTATGAATGAACCATTTAACCAGACTGGAGTCGTATGAATGAACCATTAAACCAGACTGGAGTCGTATGAATGAACCATTTAACCAGACTGGAGTCGTACGAATGAACCATTTAACCAGACTGGAGTCGTATGACTGAATCATTAAACCAGACCGGAGCCGTATGGATGAATCATTCAACCAGACTGGAGTCGTATGAATGAATCATAAAACCAGACTGGAGTCGTATGAATGAATCGTTTAACCAGACTGGAGTCGTATGAATGAATCATAAAACCAGACTGGAGTCGTATGAATGAACCATTAAACCAGACTGGAGCCATTTGAATGAACCATTTAACCAGACAGGAGCCATTTGAATGAATCATTTAACCAGACTGGAGTCGTATTAATGAACCATTAAACCAGACAGGAGCCATTTGAATGAATCATTTAACCAGACTGGAGTCGTATTAATGAACCATTAAACCAGACAGGAGCCATTTGAATGAACCATTTAACCAGACAGGAGCTGTTTGAATGAACCATTTAACCAGACAGGAGCTGTTTGAATGAACCATTTAACCAGACAGGAGCCATTTGAATGAACCATTTAACCAGACTGGAGTCGTATGAATGAATCATTTAACCAGACAGGAGCCATTTGAATGAACCATTTAACCAGACAGGAGCTGTTTGAATGAACCGGCAGGTAGCCTGGTTGTTAGAGTGTTGGGCCAGTAACCGTAAAGTTGCAAGATTAAATCCTCGAACAGACAAGGTACAAATCTGTCATTCTGCCCATTAACAAGGCAGTTAACACACTGTTCCTAGGCCATCACTGTAAATAAGAATTTGATCTGAACTGACTTGCCTTGTTAAATAAATAAATAAACATTCAACCAGACTGGACCATTCCATCATTATTAATCTTTCACACTACACCCACTCTGTGTGTCTGGCTAGCAGTCAGGCTCTCTTTCTCTGTCTCCCTCTCTTCCCTTTTCCCTGTCTCCCTGTCTCCTCTCCCTGTCTCCTTCTCTCCCTGCCTCCCTGTCTCCTTCTCTCCTTGTCTCCTTCTCTCCCTTTCTCCCCATCTCCTTCTCTCCTTATCTCCCTCTTCCCCTGTCTCCCTGTCTCCTCTCACCGTTTCCTTCTCTCCCTGTATCCCTGTCTCCTTCTCTCCCTCTCTCCCATTCTCCCTGTCTCCCTCTCTCCCATTCGCCCTGTCTCCCTGTCTCCTTCTCTCCCTGTCTCCCTCTCTCCCATTCTCCCTGTCTCCCTCTCTCCCATTCGTCCTGTCTCCCTGTCTCCCTGTCTCCTTCTCTCCCTGTCTCCTTCTCTCCCTGTCTCCTTCTCTCCCTGTCTCCTCTCGCTGTCTCCTTCTCTCCCTGTCTCCTCTCCCTGTCTCCTTCTCTCCCTGTCTCCTCTCCCTGTCTCCTTCTCTCCCATTCGCCCTGTCTCCCTGTCTCCCTGTCTCCTTCTCTCCCTGTCTCCTTCTCTCCCTGTCTCCTTATCTCCCTGTCTCCTCTCCCTGTCGCCTTATCTCCCTGTCTCCTCTTCCTGTCTCCCTGTCTCCTTATCTCCCTGTCTCCTTCTCTCCCTGTCTCCTCTCCCTGTCTCCTTCTCGCCCTGTCTCCTTCTCTCCCTGTCTCCTTCTCTCCCTGTCTCCTTATCTCCCTGTCTCCCCTCCCGTGTCTCCTTCTCTTCTCCCTGTCTCCTCTCCGATTCTCCCTGTCTCCTCTCCCTGTCTCCCTGTCTCCTCTTCCTGTCTCCCTGTCTCCTCTCCCTATCTCCCTGTCTCCTCTCCCTTTCTCCCTGTCTCCTTCTCTCCCTGTCTCCTTCTCTCCCTGTCTCCTTATCTCCCTGTCTCCCCTCCCGTGTCTCCTTCTCTCCCATTCTCCCTGTCTCCTCTCCCATTCTCCCTGTCTCCCCTCCCGTGTCTCCTCTCCCATTCTCCCTGTCTCCTCTCCGATTCTCCCTGTCTCCTCTTCCTGTTCCCCTGTCTCCTCTTCCTGTCTCCCTGTCTCCTTATCTCCCTGTCTCCTTCTCTCCCTGTCTCCTCTCCCTGTCTCCCTGTCTCCTCTCCCTTTCTCCCTGTCTCCTCTCCCATTCTCCCTGTCTCCTCTCCCTGTCTCCCTGTCTCCTCTTCCTGTCTCCCTGTCTCCTTATCTCCCTGTCTCCTCTCCCTGTCGCCTTATCTCCCTGTCTCCTCTTCCTGTCTCCCTGTCTCCTTATCTCCCTGTCTCCTTCTCTCCCTGTGCTGCATTTTTTCATTGTTCCCTTCAAATCAGGGACTGATTTAAACCTGGGACACCAGGTGTATTAATTATCCGGTAGAACATAAAACCAGCAGGCTCCTCTCCCTGTCTCCCATTCTCCCTGTCTCCTCTCCCTGTTTCCTTCTCTCCCTGTCTCCCATTCTCCCTGTCTCCTCTCCCTGTTTCCTTCTCTCCCTGTCTCCCTGTCTCCTCTTCCTGTTTCCTTCTCTCCCTGTCTCCCATTCTCCCTGTCTCCCTCTCTCCCATTCTCCCTGTCTCCCTCTATCATTGACTCCTTCTCTCTCTTTCCCTCTCTCCCTCTGTATCTGTCAGATTTGTCTCAATGGGATGCCGTTGTCAAGGCAACTGGGGTCATTAGACAAGGCAATGCTTCCTCACACTGACACGCAGAGAGACACAGTAATGAACCTCCCCCCACACACACACACACACACACACACAGTGGCAGGGTAGCCTAGTGGTTAGAGTGTAGAGGCGGCAGGGTAGCCTAGTGGTTAGAGTGTAGAGGCGGCAGGGTAGCCTAGTGGTTAGAGTGTAGAGGTGGCAGGGTAGCCTAGTGGTTAGAGTGTAGGGGTGGCAGGGTAGCCTAGTTAGGTTAGAGTGTAGGGGCGGCAGGGTAGCCTAGTGGTTAGAGTGTAGGGGCGGCAGGGTAGCCTAGTGGTTAGAGTGTAGAGGTGGCAGGGTAGCCTAGTGGTTAGAGTGTAGAGGTGGCAGGGTAGCCTAGTGGTTAGAGTGTAGGGGTGGCAGGGTAGCCTAGTGGTTAGAGTGTAGGGGTGGCAGGCAGCCTAGTAGTTAGAGTGTAGCCTAGGTGGCAGGCAGCCTAGTGGTTAGAGTGTAGGGGTGGCAGGGTAGCCTAGTGGTTAGAGTGTAGAGGTGGCAGGGTAGCCTAGTGGTTAGAGTGTAGAGGTGGCAGGGTAGCCTAGTGGTTAGAGTGTAGGGGTGGCAGGGTAGCCTAGTGGTTAGAGTGTAGGGGTGGCAGGGTAGCCTAGTGGTTAGAGTGTAGGGGTGGCAGGGTAGCCTAGTGGTTAGAGTGTAGAGGTGGCAGGGTAGCCTAGTGGTTAGAGTGTAGAGGTGGCAGGGTAGCCTAGTGGTTAGAGTGTAGAGGCGGCAGGGTAGCCTAGTGGTTAGAGTGTAGAGGCGGCAGGGTAGCCTAGTGGTTAGAGTGTAGAGGTGGCAGGGTAGCCTAGTGGTTAGAGTGTAGAGGTGGCAGGGTAGCCTAGTGGTTAGAGTGTAGAGGTGGCAGGGTAGCCTAGTGGTTAGAGTGTAGAGGTGGCAGGGTAGCCTAGTGGTTAGAGTGTAGAGGTGGCAGGGTAGCCTAGTGGTTAGAGTGTAGAGGTGGCAGGGTAGTCTAGTGGTTAGAGTGTAGATGTGGCAGGGTAGCCTAGTGGTTAGAGTGTAGAGGCGGCAGGGTAGCCTAGTAGTTAGAGTGTAGAGGTGGCAGGGTAGACTAGTGGTTATAGTGTAGAGGTGGCAGGGTAGCCTAGTGGTTAGAGTGTAGGGGTGGCAGGGTAGCCTAGTGGTTAGAGTGTAGGGGTGGCAGGGTAGCCTAGTGGTTAGAGTGTAGGAGTGGCAGGGTAGCCTAGTGGTTAGAGTGTAGGGGTGGCAGGGTAGCCTAGTGGTTAGAGTGTAGGGGTGGCAGGGTAGCCTAGTGGTTAGAGTGTGGTTAGAGTGTAGAGGTGGCAGGGTAGCCTAGTGGTTAGAGTGTAGGGGTGGCAGGGTAGCCTAGTGGTTAGAGTGTAGGGGTGGCAGGGTAGCCTAGTGGTTATAGTGTAGGGGTGGCAGGGTAGCCTAGTGGTTAGAGTGTAGGGGTGGCAGGGTAGCCTAGTGGTTAGAGTGTAGAGGCGGCAGGGTAGCCTAGTGGTTAGAGCAGTGGACTAGCAACCGTTGCAAGTTCATATCCCCGAGATGACAAGGTACAAATCTGTCGTTCTGCCCCTGAACAGGCAGTTAACCCACTGTTCCTAGGCCGTCATTGAAAATAAGAATTTGTTCTTAACTGACTTACCTTGTTAAATAAAGGTAAAGTAAAATGTTGGTACTATTTTCACATGAATTAATTTTCAGAAAACATAGTAAAAAAACTCCAGTCTGATAATCGAAACCTTTCGTTGTTCATTTTGTTTGTAGAAATGTTTCACCACACAACCGCTGAACCAAAATATCTGTGAAATATAATGACTACATCCATTTAATGGCCACCAAAACACATCCTAGTCATATCTTACCAAACGTAGTTATTTTAACAATAATTTCATCCAATAGCAAAGAATGTAAGACACGTGTTCCTTTGAGTGAGGTACGCTAATGTACAGTAAATTACTGTATATTACACTGTTTTCACATTAAGCAATACACGTGCACTAGTCATTACAGTTGATTGATAATAATCTGGATCTAGTCTCTGGTGTCCCCATAGACTCACCTTCTCGGAGGACCTGAGCCCTAGGACCATGCCTCAGGACTACCTGACATGATGACTCCTTGCTGTCCCCAGTCCACCTGGCCGTGCTGCTGCTCCAGTTTCAACTGTTCTGCCTTATTATTATTGGACCATGCTGGTCATTTATGAACATTTGAACATCTTGGCCATGTTCTGTTCAGTCTCTGGTGTCCCCATAGACTCACCTAACTAGGCTGTGAGGACCAATCAGTGGATCCAGTCTCTGGTGTCCCCATAGACTCACCTAACTAGGCTGTGAGGACCAATCAGTGGATCCAGTCTCTGGTGTCCCCATAGACTCACCAAGCTATGCTGTGAGGACCAATCACTGGATCCAGTCTCTGGTGTCCCCATAGACTCACCTAACTATGCTGTGAGGACCAATCAGTGGATCCAGTCTCTGGTGTCCCCATAGACTCACCTAACTATGCTCTGAGGACCAATCACTGGATCCAGTCTCTGGTGTCCCCATAGAACACCTAACTAGGCTGTGAGGACCAATCACTGATCCAGTCTCTGGTGTCCCCATAGACTCACCTAGCTATGCTGTGAGGACCAATCAGTGGATCCAGTCTCTGGTGTCCCCATAGACTCACCAAGCTATGCTGTGAGGACCAATCAGTGGATCCAGTCTCTGGTGTCCCCATAGACTCACCAAGCTATGCTCTGAGGACCAATCAGTGGATCCAGTCTCTGGTGTCCCCATAGACTCACCAAGCTATGCTCTGAGGACAAATCAGTGGATCCAGTCTCTCGGGTCCCCATAGACTCACCAAGCTATGCTCTGAGGACCAATCACTGGATCCAGTCTCTGGTGTCCCCATAGACTCACCAAGCTATGCTCTGAGGACCAATCACTGATCCAGTCTCTGGTGTCCCCATAGAACACCTAACTAGGCTCTAAGGGCTTAACACAGAAGATGATAAAAAAAACTAGCCTGGTATCAGATCCATCAGAGAGTTACATTAGCCTTGTTTGACACCCATTACGGGACTGAGTGGATTGGGGAGTGGAGGAATGATGGGGTTGGGGCGTCAATCTAGGGATAGAGAGAGGGGAGGGGAGGGGAGGGGAGGATTGGGGAGCGGAGGAATGATGGGGGTGAGGGGTCAATCTAGGGATAGAGAGAGGGGGATGTTAGAGAGAGGGTTAGGGATAGAGAGAGATGGGGGGAGATTTGTGAGAGATAAACATCCTTAGCAGAAATTTTTGAGGTTCATGAGGCTTTGATTGAGTCCTCTCAGCCGTGATGAAAAAAATGAGGGGGTGATGGGGATAGCTAGAGGGAGAGACGGAGAGAGAGAGAACGGTACAGGGAGATGGAGGTTGGGAACAAGGATAGAAATGTGCAATGATTGGGTACAGTGAATAGTCAATGAGTTATGGTAATCAGTGAATAGTCAATGAGTTATGGTAATCAGTGAATAGCCAATGGGATGTGGGAATCAGCGAATTGTCAATGAGGTGTGGGAATCAGTGAGTAGTCAATGAGGTGTGGGAATCAGTGAGTAATCAATGAGGTGTGGGAATCAGTGAGTAGTCAATGAGGTGTGGGAATCAGTGAGTAGTCAATGAGGTGTGGGAATCAGTGAGTAGTCAATGAGGTGTGGGAATCAGTGAGTAGTCAATGAGGTGTGGGAATCAGTGAGTAGTCACTACACTAGACAGGACAGGAGTGCCCAACTATTCTAGGGAACGAGAATGTTTTTGCAATGTTTCCACGTAATGTTCCCCTGATGTTTGAGGGTCCAGTTTTGGGAACATTCTGGAACATACTGAACATAAATATAATGGAAAATGTTGGTCCCGTGTTTCATGTGCTGAAAAAAAAGAAGATCCCTCACATTTTCGATACGCACAAAAGCTTTTTTCTCTAAATTTTTGTGAATAAATTTGTTTACATCCATGTCAGTGAGCATTTCTCCTTTGCCTCAGCTAATCCATCCACCTGACAGGTGTGGTATATCAAGAAGCTGATTAAACAGCATGATCATTACATAGGTGCACCTTGTGCTGGGGACAATAAAATGCCACTCTAAAATGCAATGTTCATTTCTCTACCATATGCCACCTCCAACATCGTTTAAGAGAATTGTGCCGCACATCTAACCGGCCTCACAACTGCAGACCACATGTAACCATGCCAGCCCAGGACTTTTACAGCTGGCTTCTTCACCTGCGGGATTATCTGAGACCAACCACCTGGCAAAAACTGTCAGAAACCATCTCAGGAAAGATCTCATCTGCATGCTCGTCGTCTTCACCACGGTCTTGACCTGACTGCATTTCGGCCTTAGTAACCGACTTCAGTGTGCTCTTCTCAGATGAATCCTGTTTCAACTGTACCCGGAAAGATGGCAGACAGTGTGAATGGGGCGAGAGGTTTTGCTGATGTCAACGTTGTGAACAGAGTGCCCCATCGTGCCGATGGGTTGTGGCACAGAAGGCTGCCGAGGGGACAATGGCCCGGAACGGAGCTATAATGGCATCAACCACCTGTTAACCAATGTGTTTGATGTATTTGATACCATTCCACCGAATCCGCTCCAGTCATTACCACGAGCCCGTTCTCCACAATTAAGGCGCCACCAATCTCCTGTGAGTTATGGTATGGGCAGGTATAAGCTACGGCCAATGAACACCCATCACATATTATCCATGGAAATGTATGTATTTCCCTCGAGGAAACCGGATGACAACACCTGGAATCTAATGAATCAATGATTTATTTAGTGTGTAGTATACACTCTATAGGCCCCGAGCTGTGCTCACCATGGCCCATAGATAACTAGCTCACATCTCATACACATGGAGAACCTTGCAGGAACGGTGGGATTCATTTGGTTAATTATGTTATGTGTGTGTATGTTTGTGCGTGCGTGTGTGTGTGTTTGCGTGCGTGTATGTGTGTATGTACGAGTGTATAGACATTAGAGGGGATATCCTGACTTTCTGTGGTCACTAAAAATCTCATGGCACGTATCGTAAGAGTAGGGTGAGAGTTACCAGTTAACCCCGGTGTGCTGGCTATGTTCCCAGCCTTGCCCTCATACCATCATGGTCACCGAATCATCCCCAGCTTCCAATTGGCTCATTCCTCAACCTTCCTCTCCCCTGTAATTATTCCCCAGGTCGTTGCTGTAAATGACAATGTGTTCTCAGTCAACTTACCTTCAATCAAAGAGAATGCAGGCCATGGTAGAACTGGGACATGTTCAGCTTCCAGGAATTGTGTACAGACCGTTGTGACACGGGGCTGTGCATTCTCATAGTGAAACATGAGGTAATGGTCGGGGATGAATGGCACGACAACGGGCCTCAGGAACTCGTCACGGTATCTCTGTGTATTCAAATTTCCATGGATAATATGTGATGTACTTCTCACATACCAACCCTTGAAGCATAGCCCTCCTGTACTTCACACATACCAACCCTTGAAGCATAGCCCTCCTGTACTTCACACATACCAACCCTTGAAGCATAGCCCTCCTGTACTTCACACATACCAACCCTTGAAGCATAGCCCTCCTGTACTTCACACATACCAACCCTTGAAGCATAGCCCTCCTGTACTTCACACATACCAACCCTTTAAGCATAGCCCTCCTGTACTTCACACATACCAACCCTTGAAGCATAGCCCTCCTGTACTTCACACATACCAACCCTTGAAGCATAGCCCTCCTGTACTTCACACATACCAACCCTTTAAGCATAGCCCTCCTGTACTTCACACATACCAACCCTTGAAGCATAGCCCTCCTGTACTTCACACATACCAACCCTTTAGGCATAGCCCTCCTGTACTTCACACATACCAACCCTTGAAGCATAGCCCTCCTGTACTTCACACATACCAACCCTTTAAGCACAGCCCTCCTGTACTTCACACATACCAACCCTTTAAGCATAGCCCTCCTGTACTTCACACATACCAACCCTTGAAGCATAGCCCTCCTGTACTTCACACATACCAACCCTTTAGGCATAGCCCTCCTGTACTTCACACATACCAACCCTTTATATAGCCCTCCTGTACACAAACCAACCCTTTAAGCATAGCCCTCCTGTACATACCAACCCTTGAATCATAGCCCTCCTGTACTTCTCACATACCAACCCTTGAAGCATAGCCCTCCTGTACTTCACACATACCAACCCTTGAAGCATAGCCCTCCTGTACTTCACACATACCAACCCTTGAAGCATAGCCCTCCTGTACTTCACACATACCAACCCTTGAAGCATAGCCCTCCTGTACTTCACACATACCAACCCTTTAGGCATAGCCCTCCTGTACTTCACACATACCAACCCTTTAAGCATAGCCCTCCTGTACTTCACACATACCAACCCTTGAAGCATTGAAGCATAGCCCTCCTGTACTTCACACATACCAACCCTTGAAGCATAGCCCTCCTGTACTTCACACATACCAACCCTTTAAGCATAGCCCTCTCACATACCAACCCTTGAAGCATAGCCCTCCTGTACCCTCCTGTACCCTTCACACATACCAACCCTTGAAGCAAGCCCTCCTGTATAGCCCCTCCTGTACTTCACACATACCAACCCTTTAAGCATAGCCCTCCCCCTGTACTTCACACATACCAACCCTTGAAGCATAGCCCTCCTGTAACACATACCAACCCTTTAAGCATAGCCCTCCTGTACTTCACACATACCAACCCTTGAAGCATAGCCCTCCTGTACTTCACACATACCAACCCTTGAAGCATAGCCCTCCTGTACTTCACACATACCAACCCTTTAAGCATTCCTGTACTTCACACATACCAACCCTTTAAGCATAGCCCTCCTGTACTTCACACATACCAACCCTTTAGGCATAGCCCTCCTGTACTTCACACATACCAACCCTTGAAGCATAGCATACACATACCAACCCTTTAAGCCCCTCCTGTACTTCCTGTACATTCAACCCTTTAAGCACCCTCCTGTATACCAACCAACCCTTTAAGCATAGCCCTCCTGTACTTCACACATACCAACCCTTTAAGCATAGCCCTCCTGTACTTCACACATACCAACCCTTTAGCATAGCCCTCCTGTACTTCACACATACCAACCCTTTAACATAGCCCTCCTGTACTTCACACATACCAACCCTTTAAGCATAGCCCTCCTGTACTTCACACATACCAACCCTTTAGGCACTAGCCCTCCTGTACTTCACACATACCCCTTGAACCCCAACCCTTGAGCCCTCCTGTACTTCACACATACCAACCCTTTAGGCATAGCCCTCCTGTACTTCACACATACCAACCCTTTAAGCATAGCCCTCCTGTACTTCACACATACCAACCCTTGAAGCATAGCCTCCTGTACTTCACACATACCAACCCTTGAAGCATAGCCCTCCTGTACTTCACACATACCAACCCTTGAAGCATAGCCCTCCTGTACTTCACACATACCAACCCTTGAAGCATAGCCCTCCTGTACTTCACACATACCAACCCTTTAGGCATAGCCCTCCTGTACTTCACACATACCAACCCTTTAAGCATAGCCCTCCTGTACTTCACACATACCAACCCTTTAAGCATAGCCCTCCTGTACTTCACACATACCAACCCTTTAAGCATAGCCCTCCTGTACTTCACACATACCAACCCTTTAAGCATAGCCCTCCTGTACTTCACACATACCAACCCTTTAGGCATAGCCCTCCTGTACTTCACACATACCAACCCTTTAAGCATAGCCCTCCTGTACTTCACACATACCAACCCTTTAGGCCCTTTATAGCCCTCCTGTACTTCACACATACCAACCCTTTAAGCATAGCCCTCCTGTACTTCACACATACCAACCCTTTAAGCATAGCCCTCCTGTACTTCACACATACCAACCCTTTAGGCATAGCCCTCCTGTACTTCACACATACCAACCCTTTAGGCATAGCCCTCCTGTACTTCACACATACCAACCCTTGAAGCATAGCCCTCCTGTACTTCACATACCAACCCTTGAAGCATAGCCCTTTACTTCACACATACCAACCCTTGAAGCATAGCCCTCCTGTACTTCACACATACCAACCCTTTAGGCATAGCCCTCCTGTACTTCACACATACCAACCCTTTAGCATAGCCCTCCTGTACTTCACACATACCAACCCTTTAGCATAGCCCTCCTGTACTTCACACATACCAACCCTTTAAGCATAGCCCTCCTGTACTTCACACATACCAACCCTTTAGATAGCCCTCTGTACTTCACACATACCAACCCTTTAAGCATAGCCCTCCTGTACTTCACACATACCAACCCTTGAAGCATAGCCCTCCTGTACTTCACACATACCAACCCTTGAAGCATAGCCCTCCTGTACTTCACACATACCAACCCTTTAGGCATAGCCCTCCTGTACTTCACACATACCAACCCTTTAAGCATAGCCCTCCTGTACTTCACACATACCAACCCTTTAAGCATAGCCCTCCTGTACTTCACACATACCAACCCTTGAAGCATAGCCCTCTCGTACTTCACACATACCAACCCTTGAAGCATAGCCCTCCTGTACTTCACACATACCAACCCTTTAAGCATAGCCCTCCTGTACTTCACAGCCCCTTGAAGCATAGCCCTCCTGTACTTCACACATACCAACCCTTGAAGCATAGCCCTCCTGTACTTCACACATACCAACCCTTTAGGCATAGCCCTCCTGTACTTCACACATACCAACCCTTGAAGCATAGCCCTCCTGTACTTCACACATACCAACCCTTGAAGCATAGCCCTCCTGTACTTCACACATACCAACCCTTGAAGCATAGCCCTCCTGTACTTCACACATACCAACCCTTGAAGCATAGCCCTCCTGTACTTCACACATACCAACCCTTGAAGCATAGCCCTCCTGTACTTCACACATACCAACCCTTTAAGCATAGCCCTCCTGTACTTCACACATACCAACCCTTTAAGCATAGCCCTCCTGTACTTCACACATACCAACCCTTGAAGCATAGCCCTCCTACCAACCCTTACATAGCCCTTCACACATCCTGTACTTCACACATACCAACCCTTGAAGCATAGCCCTCCTGTACTTCACACATACCAACCCTTTAAGCATAGCCCTCCTGTACTTCACACATACCAACCCTTTAAGCATAGCCCTCCTGTACTTCACACATACCAACCCTTTAAGCATAGCCCTCCTGTACTTCACACATACCAACCCTTTAAGCATAGCCCTCCTGTACTTCACACATACCAACCCTTTAAGCATAGCCCTCCTGTACTTCACACATACCAACCCTTTAAGCATAGCCCTCCTGTACTTCACACATACCAACCCTTGTAGCCCTCCTGTACTTCACACATACCAACCCTTGAAGCATAGCCCTCCTGTACTTCACACATACCAACCCTTTAAGCATAGCCCTCCTGTACTTCACACATACCAACCCTTGAAGCATAGCCCTCCTGTACTTCACACATACCAACCCTTTAAGCATACTTCACACATACCAACCCTTTAAGCATAGCCCTCCTGTACTTCACACATACCAACCCTTTAAGCATAGCCCTCCTGTACTTCACACATACCAACCCTTTAAGCATAGCCCTCCTGTACTTCACACATACCAACCCTTTAAGCATAGCCCTCCTGTAACACATACCAACCCTTTAAGCATAGCCCTCCTGTACTTCACACATACCAACCCTTGAAGTACCAACCCTTGAAGCATACCCTTCTTCACACATACCAACCCTTTAAGCATAGCCCTCCTGTACTTCACACATACCAACCCTTGAAGCATAGCCCTCCTGTACTTCACACATACCAACCCTTTAAGCATAGCCCTCCTGTACTTCACACATACCAACCCTTTAAGCATAGCCCTCCTGTACTTCACACATACCAACCCTTTAAGCATAGCCCTCCTGTACTTCACACATACCAACCCTTGAAGCATAGCCCTCCTGTACCAACCCTTGACATAGCCCTCCTGTAACACATACCCCTTTAGGCATAGCCCTCCTGTACTTCACACATACCAACCCTTTAGGCATAGCCCTCCTGTACTTCACACATACCAACCCTTGAAGCATAGCCCTCCTGTACTTCACACATACCAACCCTTTAAGCATAGCCCTCCTGTACTTCACACATACCAACCCTTGAAGCATAGCCCTCCTGTACTTCACACATACCAACCCTTGAAGCATAGCCCTCCTGTACTTCACACATACCAACCCTTTAGGCATAGCCCTCCTGTACTTCACACATACCAACCCTTTAAGCATAGCCCTCCTGTACTTCACACATACCAACCCTTGAAGCATAGCCCTCCTGTACTTCACACATACCAACCCTTGAAGCATAGCCCTCCCGTACTTCACACATACCAACCCTTTAAGCACAGCCCTCCTGTACTTCACACATACCAACCCTTTAAGCATAGCCCTCCTGTACTTCACACATACCAACCCTTGATAGCCCTCCTGTACTTCACACATACCAACCCTTTAAGCATAGCCCTCCTGTACTTCACACATACCACTTAGCCCTCCTGTACTTCACACATACCAACCCTTTAAGCATAGCCCTCCTGTACTTCACACATACCAACCCTTGAATCATAGCCCTCCTGTACTTCACACATACCAACCCTTGAAGCATAGCCCTCCTGTACTTCACATACCAACCCTTGAAGCATAGCCCTCCTGTACTAGCCCTCCTGTACTTCACACATACCAACCCTTGAAGCATAGCCCTCCTGTACTTCACACATACCAACCCTTGAAGCATAGCCCTCTCGTACTTCACACATACCAACCCTTGAAGCATAGCCCTCCTGTACTTCACACATACCAACCCTTTAAGCATAGCCCTCCTGTACTTCACACATACCAACCCTTGAAGCATAGCCCTCCTGTACTTCACACATACCAACCCTTGAAGCATAGCCCTCTCGTACTTCACACATACCAACCCTTGAAGCATAGCCCTCTCGTACTTCACACATACCAACCCTTACCAACCCTTGAAGCATAGCCCTCCTGTACTTCACACATACCAACCCTTGAAGCATAGCCCTCCTGTACTTCACACATACCAACCCTTTAAGCATAGCCCTCCGTACTTCACACATACCAACCCTTGAAGCATAGCCCTCCTGTACTTCACACATACCACCCTTTAAGCATAGCCCTCCTGTACTTCACAACCAACCCTTTAGGCATAGCCCTCCTGTACTTCACACATACCAACCCTTTAAGCATAGCCCTCCTGTACTTCACACATACCAACCCTTTAAGCATAGCCCTCCTGTACTTCACACATACCAACCCTTTAGGCATAGCCCTCCTGTACTTCACACATACCAACCCTTGAAGCATAGCCCTCCTGTACTTCACACATACCAACCCTTGAAGCATAGCCCTCCCGTACTTCACACATACCAACCCTTGAAGCATAGCCCTCTCGTACTTCTCACATACCAACCCTTTAAGCACAGCCCTCCTGTACTTCACACATACCAACCCTTTAAGCATAGCCCTCCTGTACTTCACACATACCAACCCTTGAAGCATAGCCCTCCTGTACTTCACACATACCAACCCTTTAAGCACAGCCCTCCTGTACTTCACACATACCAACCCTTTAAGCATAGCCCTCCTGTACTTCACACATACCAACCCTTTAAGCATAGCCCTCCTGTACTTCACACATACCAACCCTTGAAGCATAGCCCTCCTGTACTTCACACATACCAACCCTTGAAGCATAGCCCTCCTGTACTTCACACATACCAACCCTTGAAGCATAGCCCTCCTGTACTTCACACATACCAACCCTTGAAGCATAGCCCTCCCGTACTTCACACATACCAACCCTTGAAGCAACCCTCCTGTACTTCACACATACCAACCCTTTAGGCATAGCCCTCCTGTACTTCACACATACCAACCCTTTAGGCATAGCCCTCCTGTACTTCACACATACCAACCCTTTAAGCATAGCCCTCCTGTACTTCACACATACCAACCCTTTAGGCATAGCCCTCCTGTACTTCACACATACCAACCCTTGAAGCATAGCCCTCCTGTACTTCACAACCAACCCTTTAGGCATTGTACTTCACACATACCAACCCTTTAGGCATAGCCCTCCTGTACTTCACACATACCAACCCTTGAAGCATAGCCCTCCTGTACTTCACACATACCAACCCTTTAAGCATAGCCCTCCTGTACTTCACACATACCAACCCTTGAAGCATAGCCCTCCCGCTTCACACATACCAACCCTTTAAGTCTCGTACTTCACACATACCAACCCTTTAAGCACAGCCCTCCTGTACTTCACACATACCAACCCTTTAAGCATAGCCCTCCTGTACTTCACACATACCAACCCTTGAAGCATAGCCCTCCTGTACTTCACACATACCAACCCTTTAAGCATAGCCCTCCTGTACTTCACACATACCAACCCTTGAAGCATAGCCCTCTCACTTCACATACCAACCCTTGAAGCATAGCCCTCCTGTACTTCACACATACCAACCCTTTAGGCATAGCCCTCCTGTACTTCACACATACCAACCCTTGAAGCATAGCCCTCCTGTACACACATACCAACCCTTGAAGCATAGCCCTCCTGTAAGCATAGCCCTCCTGTACTTCACACATACCAACCCTTGAAGCATAGCCCTCCTACTTCACACATACCAACCCTTGAAGCATAGCCCTCTCGTACTTCACACATACCAACCCTTTAAGCATAGCCCTCCTGTACTTCACACATACCAACCCTTGAAGCATAGCCCTCCCGTACTTCACACATACCAACCCTTGAAGCATAGCCCTCCTGTACTTCACACATACCAACCATTTAAGCCCTATCCCTAACCTTCAATGACATGTCTTCTCTCTCTACCAACAGAAGGGCTACATAAACGGGACACTGAGACCTCTTGATGGACATTGCAACAAGGTGGGAATTCAACACAACTCTAACTCATCTTTTCCCCCACCAGTTTTCTATTTATTCTAAAAGCAATTTGTGTGTTTTTGTTGTTGTTGACATGCGGGAATTCATCATGTTTCATTGTACAACTATGTTTCTATCAAAAGACGATTAGCTCCCTGAGTTCATGCCTAGGCTAAAGCTCAAAGAACTAACTCAATCTTGTGGATGAACTGGGTCACATCACATACAGTGGGGCAAAAAAAAGTATTTAGTCAGCCACCAATTGTGCAAGTTCTCCCGCTTAAAAAGATGAGAGAGGCCTGTAATTTTCATCATAGGTCCACTTCAACTATGACAGACAAAATGAGAAAAATCACATTGTAGGATTTTAATACATTTATTTAGACAAATTCATGGCTTTAGAGAATAGATACTGCTCATGGCTTTAGAGACTGTAGACACTGCTTGGTCACCTACAAACAAGCAAGATTTCTGGCACTCTCGTGGCTTTAGAGACCACTGCTCATGGCTTTAGAGACTGTAACACTGCTCATGGCTTTAGAGACTGTAAGCTCAGGCTTTAGGAACCTCTGCTCATGGCTCCGTAGACACTGCTCATGGCTTAGGGACCGTTACCTGTCATGGCCCCAGGGACCACAGACACTGCTCATGGCTTTAAGACTGTAGACACTGCTCATGACATGGCTTTAGGGACTGTAAACACTGCTGTTTGACTGTAAACACTTGTTATCAGTATAAAGACACCTGTCCACAACCTCAAACAGTCACACCGTCCAAACTCCACTATGGCCAAGACCAAAGAGCTGTCAAACCGGACACCTCAGAAACAAAATTGGGACCGTAGACCTGCACAGGCTGGGAAGACTGAATCTACAATTAGGGACCGTTGGTTTGAAGAAATCACTGCTCATGGCTTTAGGGACCGTAGACACTGCTCATGGCTGGGACATACAAGACCACTGATAATCTCCTTTAGGGACTGATCATGGGCTCACTGCTCATGGCTCTCACCCCATGGGGGACCGTGAAAATGATTTACAAGAACAGTGAGCAAAACTACTCCATGGCTTAGAACACACTGCTCATGGTGGGACCATAGACACTACTGCTCATGGCTTAGGGACCGTAGACACTACTGCTCAGGCTGGGACCAAAACTACTGCTCATGGCTTAGGGACCGTAGACCTGCTCATGGCTTAGGGACCGTAGAGGGACCGTAGACACTGCTCATGGCTTAGGGACCACAGACACTGCTCATGGCTTTAGAGACTGTAGACACTGCTCATGGCTTAGGGACCGTAGAAACTACTACTCATGGCTTAGAGACTAGACACTGCTCATGGCTTTAGGGACTGTAAACACTGCTCATGGCTTTAGGGACTGTAAACACTGCTCATGGCTTAGGGACCGTAGACACTGCTCATGGCTTAGGGACCGTGACCAGGCTTAGGGACCGTGTACCTCATGCTTAACCGCCACTGCTCATGGCTTTAGGGACCGTAGACACTGCTCATGGGGACCGTAGACACTGCTCATGGCTTAGGGACCGTTTCATGGCTTAGGGACCGAGCATGCTCATGGCTTTAGGGACCGTGATCTCATGGCTTAACCGTAAGCTCATGGCTTTAGGGACCACAGAATGGCTTTAGAGACTGTAGACACTGCTCATGGCTTTAGGGACAGACACTGAAGGGACCGTATAACTGCTCATGGCTTAGGGACCGTAGACACTACTGCTCATGGCTTAGGGACCGTGAAACTACTGCTCATGGCTTAGGGACCGTAGAAACTACTGCTCATGGCTTAGGGACCGTAGACACTACTGCTCATGCTGACCATAGACACTTGCATGGCAAGGGACCGAACTACTGCTCATGGCTTAGGGACCTAAACTGTGGCATGGGGCTCATGGCTTAGGGACCGTAGAACTATCTCATGGCTTATGGGGCTGCTTTTCCGTGCAAATGGGACCAGGACTGCTCATGGCTGATCCTACTGCTCATGGCTTTAACCGTAGGAAACTGAATGAATGGGGACCATGTCATGGCTTAGGGACCGTGAGATCATGGCTTAGGGACCGTAGACACTACTGCTCATGGCTTAGGGACCGTAGACACTGCTCATGGCTTAGGGACCGTAGACACTACTGCTCATGGCTTTAGAGACTGTAGACACTGCTCATGGCTTTAGGGACCGTGACACTGGGCTTTAGGAACCGTTCCTCATGGCTTTAGGGACTGACACTGATCCCAGGGACAGACACTGCTCAAGGCTTTAGGGACCGTAGACACTGCTCATGGCTTAGAAGACACTGCTCATGGCTTTAGGGACTGTAGACACTGCTCATGGCTTAGGGGCCAAGACACTGGGCTTTAGGGACCGTAGCACTGCTCATGGCTCCAGATCTGGTCATGGCAACCCCATGCTCTTGGCTTTAGAAAATCATGGCTTGGAGGGAGTTGAAAGGACCGTAGACACTGCTCATGGCTTTAGGGACCGTAACACTGCTCATGGCTTAGGGACCGTAGACACTGCTCATGGCTTAGGGACCACAGACACTGCTCATGGCTTAGGGACCACAGACACTGCTCTGGCTTTAGAGAAGATCTGCTCATGGCTTAATGGGACAAAATCAGGCTTAGTGACTGTAGAAAACTTTAGGGAAGAAACACTGCTTTTAGGGACTGTAAACACGTTTGACATCTGTCATTGCTTAGGGACAAAGGGCTATATAACAAACTGCTCATTGAGAAACTTTTGGCTTTAGGGACCGTAACACTTCATGGCTTTCCACAGACACTATTCATGGCTTTAACCGTATGCTCATGGCTTAGGGGCCACAGACACTGCTCATGGCTTTAGGGACTGTAGATTTGGCTCCAGACACTGCTCATTTTAGGGACCGTAGACACTGCTCATGGCTTAGGGACCGTAGACACTGGTCATGGCTTTAGGGAAAAATCACTACAATGTAGACATTTTGGCTTTAGGGACCGTTTTTCTTTAGGGACCGTAACACTGCTCATGGCTTTAGGGACCGTCACTGCTCTTGGCTTTATGGTTGAAGTGTACCTATGATGAAAATTACAGGCCTCTTTCATCTCTTTTTAAGACTGGGAGAACTTAGGGACCGTACACTGCTGGGGGACTGACACTAAATACTTTTTTAGGGACCCACTGTCTTGGCTTTAGAGACTGTTTAGACACTGTAGACACTGCTCATGGCTTTAGAGACTGTAGACACTGCTCAAGGCTTAGGGACCGTAGACACTGCTCATGGCTTTAGGGACCGTACACTGCTCATTTAAAGACACTTCATGGCTTAGGGACCGTAGACACTGCTCTTGGCTTTAGAGACTGTAGACACTGCTCATGGCTTTAGAGACTGTAGACACTGCTCATGGCTTTAGAGACTGTAGACACTGCTCATGGCTTTAGAGACTGTAGACACTGCTCATGGCTTTAGGGACCGTAGACTTTAGGGACCGTAGACACTGCTCATGGCTTTAGAGACTGTAGACACTGCTCATGGCTTTAGGGACTGTAGACACTGCTCATGGCTTTAGAGACTGTAGACACTGCTCATGGCTTTAGAGACTGTAGACACTGCTCATGGCTTTAGGGACTGTAGACACTGCTCATGGCTTTAGGGACTTTAGACACTGCTCATGGCTTCAGGGACTGTAGACACTGCTCATGGCTTTAGGGACCGTAGACACTGCTCATGGCTTTAGGGAGACTGCTAGACACTGCTCATGGCTTAGGGACCGTAGACACTGCTCATGGATTTAGAGACTGTAGACACTGCTCATGGCTTTAGGGACTGTAGACACTGCTCATGGCTTTAGAGACCACAGTAGACACTGCTCATGGCTTTAGGGACTGTAGACACTGCTCATGGCTTTAGGGACTGTAGACACTGCTCATGGCTTTATTTAGAGACTGTAGACACTGCTCATGGCTTTAGGGACCGTAGACACTGCTCATGGCTTTGTAGACACTGACTTTACTGTAGACACTGCTCATGGCTTAGGGACCGTAGACACTGCTCATGGATTTAGAGACTGTAGACACTGCTCATGGCTTAGGGACCGTAGACACTGCTCATGGCTTTAGAGACTGTAGACACTGCTCATGGCTTAGGGACCGTAGACACTGCTCATGGCTTTAGAGACTGTAGACACTGCTCATGGCTTTAGGGACCACAGACACTGCTCATGGCTTTAGGGACCACAGACACTGCTCATGGCTTTAGGGACTGTAGACACTGCTCATGGCTTTAGGGACTGTAGACACTGCTCATGGCTTTAGGGACTGTAGACACTGCTCATGGCTTTAGGGACCGTAGACACTGCTCATGGCTTTAGACACTGCTCATGACTGTAGACACTGCTCATGGCTTTAGAGGACACTGCTCATGACACTGCTCATGGCTTTAGAGACTGTAGACACTGCTCATGGCTTTAGAGACTGTAGACACTGCTCATGGCTTTAGGGACCGTGGCTTTAGGGACTGTAGACACTGCTCATGGCTTTAGGGACTGTAGACACTGCTCATGGCTTTAGGGACTGTAGATGGCTTTAGACTGCTCATGGCTTTAGGGACTGTAGACACTGCTCATGGCTTTAGGGACCGTAGACACTGCTCATGGCTTTAGAGACTGTAGACACTGCTCATGGCTTTAGGGACTGTAGACACTGCTCATGGCTTTAGGGACCGTAGAGGGACCGTAGACACTGCTCATGACACTGCTTTAGGGACCGTAGACACTGCTCATGACTTAGGGACCACAGACACTGCTCATGGCTTTAGAGACTGTAGACACTGCTCATGGCTTTAGAGACTGTAGACACTGCTCATGGCTTTAGGCTTTAGACTGTAGACACTGCTCATGGCTTTAGGGACCATGTAGACACTGCTCATGGCTTTAGAGACTGTAGACACTGCTCATGGCTTTAGGGACCGTAGACACTGCTCATGGCTTTAGGGACCGTAGACACTGCTCATGGCTTTAGGGACCGTAGACACTGCTCATGGCTTTAGAGACTGTAGACACTGCTCATGGCTTTAGAGACTGTAGACACTGCTCATGGCTTTAGGACACTGACAGACACTGCTCATGGCTTTAGGGACCGTAGACACTGCTCATGGCTTTAGAGACCTCATGGCTTAGACACTGCTCATGGCTTAGGGACCGTAGACACTGCTCATGGCTTTAGGGACACACTGCTCATGGCTTAGGGACCGTAGACACTGCTCATGGCTTTAGGGACCGTAGACACTGCTCATGGCTTTAGAGACCACAGACACTGCTCATGGCTTAGGGACCGTAGACACTGCTCATGGCTTAGGGACCGTAGACACTGCTCATGGCTTTAGAGACTGTAGACACTGCTCATGGCTTTAGGGACCGTAGACACTGCTCATGGCTTTAGGGACCGGCTTTAGACCACAGCTGCTCATGGCTAGACACTGCTCATGGCTTTAGAGACTGTAGACACTGCTCATGGCTTTAGGGACTGTAGACACTGCTCATGGCTTTAGGACTGTAGACACTGCTCATGGCTTTAGGGACCGTAGACACTGCTCATGGCTTTAGGGACCGACTGCTGCTCATGGCTTGCTCATGGGACTGTAGACACTGCTCATGGCTTTAGGGACCGTAGACACTGCTCATGGCTTTAGAGACTGTAGACACTGCTCATGGCTTTAGAGACCGTAGACACTGCTCATGGCTTTAGAGACTGTGGACACTGCTCATGGCTTTAGGGACTTTAGACACTGCTCATGGCTTTAGGGACTTTAGACACTGCTCATGGCTTTAGAGACTGTGGACACTGCTCATGGCTTTAGGGACTTTAGACACTGCTCATGGCTTTAGAGACTGTAGACACTGCTCATGGCTTTAGAGACTGTAGACACTGCTCATGGCTTTAGGGGCTTTACCACTTTAGACACTGCTCATGGCTTTAGGGACTGTAGACACTGCTCATGGCTTTAGGGACCATAGACACTGCTCATGGCTTAGGGACCGTAGAAACTACTGCTCATGGCTTAGGGACCATAGACACTGCTCATGGCCTAGGGACCGTAGAAACTACTGCTCATGGCTTAGGGACCATAGACACTGCTCATGGCTTAGGGACCGTAGAAACTACTTATGTTTCCCGGCAAAATAACATGTGAGTCGCAGGGGAACCATTGGTTCTTGACATTCATGGGGTGTGTCTGTATGCACTGTTTCAATTCACTGGTGAATAGTTTTTTTTTCTGGGAGCGATTAAGTTCCTCATGCTCAGACTGGCATGTTTTAATACTTTGTCACCCCCCTGTCTCTCCAGGTCAAAGGAAGGAGACCATCTCAGCTGCCCCAGGAGAGAAATACTCCAAACTCCAACTCCCAGGGTCCTGTGCTGCTGCAGGTGGTGGGATGTAGAGGCTACCGGAGTAATGGTGGCACCTTGGGGCCAGGGGGTACCCTGGGTAATGTAGGCACCATGGGGCTGGTGTCCATCCCGGACTGTGTGGATAACTGCACTCAAACTGACATTAGCTTCCAGAATATTCTGACCGTGGGGAGGTCAACCCACCACCAATCCCATGGCGGCTCCTCACCCACGCAACCACCACCCTCTCCTCCACTGCCTCACCTCATGGACCCTTATCTACTGAATGAGTTGTAAGTACATTTGTAGTACCTTAGCTTTATGTACTGAATGAGATGTAAGTATCTCAGCTTTATGTACTGAATGAGATGTAAGTATCTCAGCTTTATGTACTGAATGAGTTGTAAGTACATTTGTAGTATCTCAGCTTTATGTGCTGAATGAAGTACATGCCTGCAACCTTATCGTCTTGTCTGAGAGTATGTCCGTACAACCATAGGACAAATGAAATACTGTCTGTCTGTCTGTCTGTCTGTCTGTCTGTCTGTCTGTCTGTCTGTCTGTCTGTCTGTCTGTCTGTCTGTCTGTCTGTCTGTAATCAATCATCTTGAATCCAAAAATGATTACTCATGATGCGATCCAGATTTTACTCGGTTCGATCCCATCTAATACGTTTTTGAACATCAAACGTACATCCTGTTATGTGAACATTGTCCTTGGTAGCATTTAGGGACCGGTTACGCCATTATTTCTGTTTCTCCAGCTGTCCACTTAGAACAGGGATGGGCAACATGGATGGGGATGGGTGTCACACAAAACAAAATCTGAACTTATCATGAGGGGCCGCTATTGGCTCCATACCCACATCCGGTATCTCCATAATCAGTCATTTGACCATGATTAGCCAGCTGGCTAAACCAACTTAAACCAATCTATAAGTTGTTAGCTCATGTAAATTGAGTGACTTTCAGTGACTGACATCAAAAGAGGAAACTACTAATGCACAACCAAATTAAAAAAATAAAAATGACACCTTTGTTTATTTTACTATTCTTACCCTCAACAAGTTGAGATCCCAACGGAATTCCCCTCAGAAGGGACACCGCGGGCTGAACAGTTAAACAAACCCTAACTTACAGCATCTTTTCTGAGAATACAGTGCATTGAGTAGAGTATAACGTACAGTGCTAACAATAGTAGTATTCAGAGCCCTTTAAAACCATTACTTCACACTGTCTCTCCACAGCTGTACCTACGATCACGAGTACAACGATCCCAACGACTACTTTGACATAGCTCACCACGAAGTGGACAGACAAGAGGAACTGGAGTACGAGGTATGAGATCTACTGTAGCTATATCAAATTCTACCTTTTAGATTAGCCTATATACATCTCTACCGTTTAGATTTAAATATATGCAACTCTACCGTTCATATAAGTATATAAAACTCTACTATTTAGATTTAGATTTAACTATATGCAACTCTACTGTTTAGATAAACCTAAATAAAACTCTACTGTTTAGATAAACCTAAATAAAACTCTACTGTTTAGATTTAACTATATACAACCTTACCATTTAGATAAACCTAAATGCAACTTTACTGTTTAGATAAACCTAAATGCAACTCTACTGTTTAGATAAACCTAAATGCAACTCTACTGTTTAGATAAACCTAAATAAAACTCTACTGTTTAGATAAACCTAAATGCAACTCTACTGTTTAGATAAACCTAAATAAACTCTACTGTTTAGATAAACCTAAATGCAACTCTACTGTTTAGATAAACCTAAATAAAACTCTAGTGTTTAGATAAACCTACAGTATGTCAAACTGTTCTCTGTGTCACGACCGTCGTATGAACCAAGGCGCAGCGTGGTGAGCGTACATTTCTCTATATTATAAATGTCGCCAACAAAACAAGAAACAACAAAAACAAACGTGAATCTGAATAGGGCTATACAGGCCACGAACACAGACAACTACCCACAACTAAGGTGGCAAAGCAGGCTGCCTAAGTCCCCCTGCCCCCCAAATTGACCCAGGCTGCGTCCCAAATTGACCCAGCCTGCGTCCCAAATTGACCCAGTCTGCGTCCCAAATCGACCCAGTGTGCGTCCCAAATCGAACCAGGCTGCATCCCAAATCGAACCAGGCTGCGTCCCAAATCGAACCAGGCTGCGTCCCAAATCGACCCGGCCTGCGTCCCAAATCGACCCGGCCTGCGTCCCAAATCGACCCGGCCTGCGTCCCAAATCGACCCGGCCTGCGTCCCAAATCGACCCGGCCTGCGTCCCAAATCGACCCGGCCTGCGTCCCAAATCGACCCGGCCTGCGTCCCAAATCGACCCGGCCTGCGTCCCAAATCGACCCGGCCTGCGTCCCAAATCGACCCAGCCTGCATCCCAAATCGACCTAGTCTGCGTCCCGAATCGACCCAGCCTGCGTCCCAAATTGACCCAGCCTGCGTCCCAAATTTATGAGGGGGGTACGTGTTCACACTTCCACAGCCAAACTCGTCCTCCCCAGACCTCAGCAATGTTTGCGCAAGGGAAGTAACTTTTAAGAGGAAAGAAGAAAACGAAACCAGACGGGAACAGACAGGAGCGATTTAGACATTCAGACATTCGTGTAGACATTCAGGAACAGAGTACACGAGAGAACGCGTCAGCATCAAGCTCGTCTCCGGCATCAAGCTCTAGCTTCTCACGATCGTGCTCTAGCTTCTCACGATCGTGCTCTAGCTTCTCACGATCGTGCTCTAGCTTCTCACGATCGTGCTCTAGCTTCTCACGATCATGCTCTAGCTTCTCACGATCATGCTCTAGCTTCTCACGATCGTGCTCTAGTTTCTCACGATCGTGCTCTAGCTTCTCACGATCATGCTCAAGCTTCTCACGATCGTGCTCTAGCTTCTCACGATAATGCTCAAGCTTCTCACGATCGTGCTCTAGCTTCTCACGTTCATGCTCTAGATGTAACAGAAGTAGTTATCTTATGCAGTTCAAAAAGAAGACTACAGATGGAGAAGCCATTGTAACGAAACAGCTTAATTTCCATCCCTGCCTATCACTAACACACCTGGTCCATATAATCAACGATCACGACTAGGACCACTCTGGATCATAATTAGCTGAATCAAGTGTGTTACTGCAGGGCTGGAATGAAAGCCTGCACACCCAGTACTGTAGATCTCCAGACCGCGAGGTGTGGACCTCCACTGTAAAGGAGTTTTGGCACTGCTCTCTATCTACTTCTCCAGAGTCAGATTCATTCGTGGATAACCATTTTTACGTCTCTATGACGGAAGTCAGAGGTAGTTTCTGCTAATTGGTGTTAGCGCAATGACTGGAAGTCTACAGGAACAACTAGCATGCTAGCTGTTCCCATGAGACATCAAGGCATTGCGTTAACGCTAATAATCAATTGCTCTAACGCTACTTAGCATCTTCCTTCAAACCGCATGCAGAGACATAAAAATGGTGTCCACAAGTTCATCTGACTCTTTAAGGAAGTAGATAAAGGACTTCATTGCCAAAACTCTTGAAGTATCCCTTTAAAATGTACCGCATTCTAAAGTACTATTTTAATTTAGTTTATTTTTCTCTATTTAACTAGGCAAGTCGGTTAAGAATAAATTCTTATTTTACAATGACGGCCTACCCCCGGGCCAAACCCTAACCCGGATAGCGCTGGGCCAATTTTGCGCTGCCCTATGGGACTCCCAATCCAAGGCCGGTTGTGAAACACCCGTAGGGCAGCTTACTATAATACAAGGTCCTACTCCTTCCAATAAGACTGTGTGAACTCACAGCCTTCATTGATTAAATCTCTGCTCTGCCACTTGATTTAGTCAACAACAACACGTAAAATACAAAGATTGTACACTGAACAGGTGCAGTGTAATGTGTCTGGCAAATGAATGCAAATTAAATGGAATTGATCCAAATGGGCTGAAATCCAATGAAATGGAAATGACTCTGATATTTTAGATTCAGTAGGCTCGTTGCACCGAGAGCTAGAAAACTATGGCAGTTTGTGATGAATGCTTATAAATATGAATGTTGGCCGAATTTCTGTTTTTCAGCAACATTGGTCTTTGTACTCTAGGGTGTATACTGTACAGTATAGTATGACACTTGCAGTCATTTGTGAGAATCTCAAACAATTTTTTTTTTTTGCTCTCTCCCTCCCTCTTCCTCCCTCCTCTCTATTACTCTCTCTCTCTCCCTCTCTCTCTCTCTCTCTCTCTCTCTCTCCCTCCTCTCTCTTACTCTCTCCCTCCCTCTCCCTTTTTCTCTCTTGCTCTCTCTCTCTCTCTCTCTCTCCCCTTCTCGCTCATACTCTCTCTCTCCCTTATTCTCTCTCTTACTCTCTCTCTCTCCCTCCTCTCTTACTCTCTCTCTTTCTCCCCCTTCTCTCTCATACGCTCCATCCCCCTCCTTCTCTTTCGTACTCTCTCTCCCTTCTCGCTTACTCTCTCTCCCTCCTCTCTCTCTCTCTACCTCCTCTCTCTCTCTCCCTCTCTCTCTCTCTCTCCTTTCTCTTCTCTTCTCTTCTCTCCTCTCTCTCTCTCTCTCTCTCTCTCTCTCTCTCTCTCTCTCTCTCCCTCCTCTCTCTCTCCTTTCTCTTCTCTCTCTCTCTCTCTCCTTTCTCTCCTCTCTCTCCCTCTCTCTCTCCCTCCTCTCTCTAATCTTCTCTTCTCTCTATCTCCTTCTCACTCCTTTTCCTCTCTCTTCCTGTCTCTCTCTCCCCCCTTCTCTATAGGAGGTGGAGCTGTATAAGTCCAGTCAACAGGACAAGCTGGGGTTGACAGTGTGTTACTGTACAGATGATGAGGAGGACCTGGGAATATATGTAGGAGAGGTGAGAAAAAAGGCCAGCAGCATATGTATTAACCAGAGATTAGAGACCTTTAACGACCCGGTGTATGAATACCAATACCATGTTGAGACCAAGACCATGTTAAGACCATGTTGAGACCAAGGCCATGTTGAGGCCAAGACCATGTTGATACCAAGACCATGTTAAGACCATGATTAGACCAAGACCATGTTAAAACCATGTTGAGACCACGACCAAGACCATTTTGAGACCAAGACCATGTTGAGACCAAGACCATGTTGAGACCACGACTAAGACCATGTTGAGACCAAGACCATGTTGAGACCAACTAAGACCATGTTGAGACCACGACTAAGACCAAGTTGAGACCAATTAAAATATAGAAAAACAAAGATCTGGTACTAATCCTTGACACTAGTGTACTACATTGGCCCATAACTCATCTCTTCTCTTCAGGTCAATCCCAACAGTATAGCAGCAAAGAACGGACGTATCCGTGAGGGAGACAGAATTCTGCAGGTAGGCCAACACACACACACACACACACACACACACGCCACCCACCCGACAAAGTAGGCCAATTCACTTCACTTCCAATCTCTAGTAGAGCTTTAGCCACTTTCTGTACTGTTACTGGGTGGTGAGAGAGTTCCCCAGTGACAGGCTGCCTAAAAATAGAGGAGAAGGAACGAAGGCTGACGCAACTTTTACTCAACACGATAAAAGTCTCTGTGAGCTGCCTGTCAGAGAGTTGAAAATAATGGCCAATCACTGCGCATATCACCATGGTTACTGATGTTGGTTTCTTGTTCCAAACCACCCGGTACTCTACCCGCTCTCGAGCATACTACTCGCCAATCTCCAGTCTCTTGACAAGGTAGACAAAATCCTTGCAAGCGTAGCCTTCCAGAGAGACATCAGAGACTGTAACGGTCTTTGTTTCACGGAAACATGGCTCACTCGAGACACGCTATCGGAGTCGGGACAGCACGCATCGCGCCGAACAGAAACAAGAATCTTTCTGGTAAGAAGAAGGGCGGGGGTGTATGCCTTATGATTAACGAGTCGTGACCACATTATCTACCAAGAGAATTCTCTTTGATTATAATCACAGCCGTGTATACCCCCCCAAGCAGACACCTAGACGGCCCTGAAAGAACTTTATTGGACTCTATGTAAACTGGAAACCACATATCCTGAGGTTGCATTTATTGTAGCTGGGGATTTTAACAAGGCTAATCTGAAAACAAGACTCCCTAAATCTTTTCAGCATATCGAATGCGCGACCCGGGCTGGCAGCATTCTGGAACACTGCTACTCAAAGTTCTGTGAAGCATACAAACCCCCACCCACCTCTCGGGAAATATGACCATGACTCCATTTTGTTGCTCCCAGCCTATAGACAGAAACTAAAACAGGAAATGCCCATGCGCAGTTCTGTTCAACGCTGGTCCGACCAATCTGATTCCACGCTCGAAGATTACTTCGATCATGTGGACTGGGATATTTCTGGATAGCCTCAGACAACAACATTGATGAATACGCTGATTCGTTGAGCGAGTTTATTAGCAAGTGCATCGGTGATGATGTACCCACGGTGACTATTAAAACCTTCCAAAAACCGTGGATTGATGGCAGCATTCGCACAAAACTGAAAGTGCGAACCATTGCTTTTAATCACGAAAAGGCGACTGGAAACATGACCGAATACAAACAGTGTATCTATTCCCTCCACAAGGCAATTAAACAAGCTAAGCGTCAGTATAGAGACAAAGTAGAATCGCAATTCAACGGCTCAGACATGAGACGTATGTGGCAGGGTCTACAGTCAATCACGGATTACAAAAAGAAAACCAGCCCCGTCGCGGACACCGACGTCTTGCTCCCAGACAAACTAAAAACTTCTTTGCTCGCTTTGAGGACAATACAGTGCCACTGACACGGCCCGCTGCCAAAACCTGCAGGTTCTCCTCCACCTCAGCCAACGTGAGTAAAATATTTAAATGTGTTAACACTCGCAAGGCTACCGGCCCAGACGGCATCCCCAGCCGCGTCCTCAGAGCAGGCGCAGACCAGCTGGCTGTAAACACACGGACATATTCAATCAATCCTTATCCCAGTCTGCTGTTCCCACATGCTTCAAGAGGGCCACCATTGCTCCTGTTCCCAAGAAAGCCAAGGCAACTGAGCTAAATGACTATTGCCCCCTAGTGCTCACTTCCGTCATCATGATGTTTTGAGAGACTAGTCAAGGACCATATCACCTCCACCATACCTGACACCCTAGGCCCACTCCAATTTGCTTACCTCACCAATAGGTCCACAGACAACGCAATCACAACCACACTGCACACTGCCTTAACCCATCTGGACAAGAGGAATACCTATGTAAGAATGCTGTTCATCAACTACAGCCCAGCATATAACACCATAGTACCCTCCAAACTCGTCATTAAGCTCGAGACCCTGAGTCTCGACCCCGCCCTGTGTAATGGGTTCCTGGACTTTCTGATGGGCTGCCCCCAGGTGGTGAGGGTAGGAAACAACATCTCCACCCCACTGATCCTCAACACTGGGGCCCCACAAGGGTGCATTCTCAGCCCTCTCCTGTACTCCCTGTTCACCCATGACTGTGTGGCCATGCACGCCTGCAACTCAATCATCAAGACAGCCTCCAGGGAGAAGGTGAGGGCCCTCGGAGTGTGGTGTCAGGAAAATAACCTCACACTCAAGCAATTTGTCTTGTCACTGAAAACACTCACAAACCTTTACAGATGCACAATCAAGAACATCCTGTCGGGCTGTAACACCGCCTGGTACGGCAACTGCTCCGCCCACAACCGTAAGGCTCTTCAGAGGGTAGTGAGGTCTGCACAACGCATCACCAGGGGCAAACTACCTGCCCTCCAGGACACCTAAACCACCCGATGTCACAGGAAGGCCATAAAGATCATCAAGGACATCAACCACCCGAACCACTGCCTGTTCACCCCGCTATCATCCAGAAGGCAAGATCAGTACAGGTGCATCAAAGCAGGGACCGAGAGACTGAAAAACAGCTTCTATCTTAAGGCCATCAGACTGTTAAACAGCCATCACTAACATTGAGTGGCTGCTGCCAACATACTGACTCAAATCTCTAGCCACTTTAATAATAAAACGTTGGATGTATTAAATGTATCACTAGCCACTTTAAACAATATCACTTTATATAATGTTTACATACCCTACATTACTCATCTCATATATATACTGTACTCTGTACCACCTGCTGCATCTTGTCTATGTCGCACAGCCATCACTCATCCATGTATTTATATGTACACATTCTTATTCATTCCTTTGCACTTGTGTGTATGAGGTAGTTGTTGTGAAATTGTTAGATTACATTGTTATATATTACTGCACGGTCGGAACTAGAAGCACAAGCATTTCACTACACTCGCATTAACATCTGCAAACCATGTATATGTGACCAATAAAATGTGATTTGATTTGTCCTTAGAGACTTGCTGTACCTAGTCATTGAACACTGGTCCCTTTATTCATATTTACTTCATGTAATTATATACAGAGCATCAGGAAAGTATTCATACCCCTTGACTTTTCCCACATTTTGTTTTACGGTCCCTTTTCTTGTCCTCCCGGTTTTGACCTTTGCCTGTTTCTGGACTTTGTCCCCGCCTGCCTGACCATTCTGTCTGCCACTCTGTACCTCCTGGACTCCGATCTGGTTTTGACCATTTTGCCTGTTTCTGGACTTTGTCCCCGCCTGCCTGACCATTCTGTCTGCCACTCTGTACCTCCTGGACTCCGATCTGGTTTTGACCATTTTGCCTGTTTCTGGACTTTGTCCCCGCCTGCCTGACCATTCTGTCTGCCACTCTGTACCTCCTGGACTCCGATCTGGTTTTGACCATTTTGCCTGTTTCTGGACTTTGTCCCCGCCTGCCTGACCATTCTGTCTGCCACTCTGTCCCTCCTGGACTCCGATCTGGTTTTGACCATTTTGCCTGTTTCTGGACCTTGTCCCCGCCTGCCTGACCATTCTGTCTGCCACTCTGTACCTCCTGGACTCCGATCTGGTTTTGACCATTTTGCCTGTTTCTGGACTTTGTCCGATCTGGTTTTGACCATTTTGCCTGTTTCTGGACCTTGTCCCCGCCTGCCTGACCATTCTGTCTGCCACTCTGTACCTCCTGGACTCCGATCTGGTTTTGACCATTTTGCCTGTTTCTGGACCTTGTCCCCGCCTGCCTGACCATTCTGTCTGCCACTCTGTACCTCCTGGACTCCGATCTGGTTTTGACCATTTTGCCTGTTTCTGGACTTTGTCCCCGCCTGCCTGACCATTCTGTCTGCCACTCTGTACCTCCTGGACTCCGATCTGGTTTTGACCATTTTGCCTGTTTCTGGACCTTGTCCCCGCCTGCCTGACCATTCTGTCTGCCACTCTGTACCTCCTGGACTCCGATCTGGTTTTGACCATTTTGCCTGTTTCTGGACTTTGCCCCCGCCTGCCTGACCATTCTGTCTGCCACTCTGTACCTCCTGGACTCCGATCTGGTTTTGACCATTTTGCCTGTTTCTGGACTTTGTCCCCGCCTGCCTGACCATTCTGTCTGCCACTCTGTACCTCCTGGACTCCGATCTGGTTTTGACCATTTTGCCTGTTTCTGGACTTTGTCCCCGCCTGCCTGACCATTCTGTCTGCCACTCTGTACCTCCTGGACTCCGATCTGGTTTTGACCATTTTGCCTGTTTCTGGACTTTGTCCCCGCCTGCCTGACCATTCTGTCTGCCACTCTGTACCTCCTGGACTCCGATCTGGTTTTGACCATTTTGCCTGTTTCTGGACTTTGTCCCCGCCTGCCTGACCATTCTGTCTGCCACTCTGTACCTCCTGGACTCCGATCTGGTTTTGACCATTTTGCCTGTTTCTGGACTTTGTCCCCGCCTGCCTGACCATTCTGTCTGCCACTCTGTACCTCCTGGACTCCGATCTGGTTTTGACCATTTTGCCTGTTTCTGGACCTTGTCCCCGCCTGCCTGACCATTCTGTCTGCCACTCTGTACCTCCTGGACTCCGATCTGGTTTTGACCATTTTGCCTGTTTCTGGACTTTGTCCCCGCCTGCCTGACCATTCTGTCTGCCACTCTGTACCTCCTGGACTCCGATCTGGTTTTGACCATTTTGCCTGTTTCTGGACCTTGTCCCCGCCTGCCTGACCATTCTGTCTGCCACTCTGTACCTCCTGGACTCCGATCTGGTTTTGACCATTTTGCCTGTTTCTGGACTTTGTCCCCGCCTGCCTGACCATTCTGTCTGCCACTCTGTACCTCCTGGACTCCGATCTGGTTTTGACCATTTTGCCTGTTTCTGGACTTTGTCCCCGCCTGCCTGACCATTCTGTCTGCCACTCTGTACCTCCTGGACTCCGATCTGGTTTTGACCATTTTGCCTGTTTCTGGACTTTGTCCCCGCCTGCCTGACCATTCTGTCTGCCACTCTGTACCTCCTGGACTCCGATCTGGTTTTGACCATTTTGCCTGTTTCTGGACTTTGTCCCCGCCTGCCTGACCATTCTGTCTGCCACTCTGTACCTCCTGGACTCCGATCTGGTTTTGACCATTTGCCTGTTTCTGGACCTTGTCCCCGCCTGCCTGACCATTCTGTCTGCCACTCTGTACCTCCTGGACTCCGATCTGGTTTTGACCATTTTGCCTGTTTCTGGACTTTGTCCCCGCCTGCCTGACCATTCTGTCTGCCACTCTGTACCTCCTGGACTCCGATCTGGTTTTGACCATTTTGCCTGTTTCTGGACTTTGTCCCCGCCTGCCTGACCATTCTGTCTGCCACTCTGTACCTCCTGGACTCCGATCCGGTTTTGACCATTTTGCCTGTTTCTGGACTTTGTCCCCGCCTGCCTGACCATTCTGTCTGCCACTCTGTACCTCCTGGACTCCGATCTGGTTTTGACAATTTTGCCTGTTTCTGGACTTTGTCCCCGCCTGCCTGACCATTCTATCTGCCACTCTGTACCTCCTGGACTCCGATCTGGTTTTGACCATTTTGCCTGTCCACGAGTATTCTCTTCCCTATTCCTTTTGGATTAAGAAACATTGTAAGACTCCAAAGAGAGAAAAAAAAACGGTTTAATCCCTGTGGATTGATGAGGAATTGTAAAATTGAGAGGGATGAGACTAAATAAATAACAAATAAGTCTGGTGTAACGTAGATGCATGGAGTCAGGAAGCAAGTGCAGGGTGTGAGTTTAATAATAAACGAAACATGGACCGAAACAAGAGTAGCGTACGGACATGAAACAACCTCAATACTGCCTAGGGAATAAACCTAAGAGAGTGGTAGATACTGTATAGGGGAGGTAATGAGAGAGGAAATGGAATCCAGGTGTGCCTCATCATGAGGAGCAGGTGCGAGTAATGATTGATGCCAGGTGCGAGTAATGATTGATACCAGGTGCGAGTAATGATTGATGCCAGGTGCGAGTAATGATTGATGTCAGGTGCGAGTAATGATTGATGCCAGGTGCGAGTAATGATTGATGCCAGGTGCGAGTAATGATTGATGCCAGGTGAGTAATGATTGATGCCAGGTGATGAGTAATGATTGATGCCAGGTGCAAGTTGATGCCAGGTGAATGATTGATACCAGGTGCGAGTAATGACTGATGCCAGGTGCGGTGCGAGTAATGATTGATACCAGGTGCGAGTAATGATTGATACCAGGTGCGAGTAATGATTGATGTCAGGTGCGAGTAATGATTGATACCAGGTGCGAGTAATGATTGATACCAGGTGCGAGTAATGATTGATGCCAGGTGCGAGTAATGATTGATGCCAGGTGCGAGTAATGATTGATGCCAGGTGCGAGTAATGATTGATGCCAGGTGCGAGTAATGATTGATGCCAGGTGCGAGTAATGATTGATGCCAGGTGCGAGTAATGATTGATGCCAGGTGCAAGTAATGATTGATGCCAGGTGCGAATGTAATGACTTGATGCCAGGTGCGAGTAATGATTGATACCAGGTGCGAGTAATGATTGATACCAGGTGCGAGTAATGATTGATACCAGGTGATTGAGTAATGATTGATGCCAGGTGCGAGTAATGACTGATGCCAGGTGCGAGTAATGATTGATGCCAGGTGCGAGTAATGACTGATGCCAGGTGCGAGTAATGATTGATGCCAGGTGCGAGTAATGACTGATGCCAGGTGCGAGTAATGATTGATGCCAGGTGCGAGTAATGATTGATGCCAGGTGCGAGTAATGACTGATGCCAGGTGCGAGTAATGATTGATGCCAGGTGCGAGTAATGATTGATACCAGGTGCGAGTAATGATTGATGCCAGGTGCGAGTAATGATTGATGCCAGGTGCGAGTAATGATTGATGCCAGGTGCGAGTAATGATTGATGCCAGGTGCGAGTAATGATTGATACCAGGTGCGAGTAATGATTGATACCAGGTGCGAGTAATGATTGATACCAGGTGCGAGTAATGATTGATGCCAGGTGCGAGTAATGATTGATACCAGGTGCGAGTAATGATTGATGCCAGGTGCGAGTAATGATTGATACCAGGTGCGAGTAATAATGGTTGACTGTTGGTTAATAAACCGGTGACGTCAAACGGTGGATTAGACGAGACATCTGGCTGCACAACCGATTGGCAAACGTAAGACAAACGTACTGCAAGAGAAAGGAGAAATCATCTGACTAAGCCAAATAAAAAGAAGAAACTATCCTATGAAACAAAAATAAATTATACAAAGAATGATAGTTACAAAAATATTTGCAATACCTTGAGTTAAATGTGGGGCATAAAGGCAAACTCGGTTCCGTCATATTTTGAATTAGAGGTCTTATTCATCACAAACCCACTGATTTTGCCAATTACTTTAATGGTCTTTTCATTGGCAGGCAGCGTAGCCTAGTGGTTAGAGCGTTGGACTAGTAACCGGAAGGTTGCGAGTTCAAACCCCGAGCTGACAAGGTACAAATCTGTCGTTCTGCCCCTGAACAGGCAGTTAACCCACTGTTCCTAGGCCGTCATTGAAAATAAGAATATGTTCTTAACTGACTTGCCTGGTTAAATAAAGGTAAAATAAATAAAATAAAAAGGAAACTTTAAGCATGAAATGCCAGCCACAAACACTGACACTACACATCCAAGTATATCTGACCAAATGATGAAAGACAAACATTGCGATTTTGAATTCCATAAAGTGAGTGTACAGTATATACATATTTTTACTCCTTTTTTCTCCCCAATTCTGTGTTTTCCAATTGGTAGTTACAGTCTTGTCTCATCGCTGCAACTCCCGTACGGACTCGGGAGAGGCGAAGGTCGAGAGCCATGTGTCCTCCGAAACACAACCCAACCTAGCCGCACTGCTTCTTAACACAATGCACATCCAACCCGGAAGCCAGCCGCACCAATGTGTCGGAGGAAACACCGTACACCTGGCGACCTGGCCAGTGTGCACTGAGCCCTGCCTGCCACAGGAGTGCGCGATGAGACAAGGATATCCCTGCCGGCCAAACCCTCCCTAACCCGTACGACGCTGGGCCAATTGTACGCCACCCCATGGGCCTCCCGGTCGCGGCCGGCTGCGACAGAGCCTGGGCTCAAACCCAGAGTCTCTGGTGACACAGCTAGCACTGTGATGCAGTGCCCTAGACCACTGCGCCACCCGGGAGGCCCCACCAATAACAGCACTTACTGTTGATCGGGGCAGCTCTAGCAGGGCAGAAATTGGATGAACTGACTTGTTGGAAAGGTGGCATCCTGTGACGGTGCCACATTGAAAGTCACTGAGCTCTTCAGTAAGGCCATTCTACTGCCAATGTTTGTCTATGGAGAGGGCATATCTGTGTCCTGGATTTTATACAAATGTTAGCAACAGATGCGGCTGAAATAGCAAAATCCACTCATTTCAAGGGGTGTCCACATACTTTTGTATATAGTGCATATGTACATATCTACCTCAATTACATCGTAACCCTGCACATGAATTCAGTACTGGTACCCCAGGTATATAGCCGTGTTATCATTGACTCAGTACTTGTACCCCAGTAGATAAATGGTATTGACATCCAGAACAGTCTATAATGTCTTCCTGTTTCCCACTAGATAAATGGTATTGACACCCAGAACAGTCTATAATGTCTTCCTGTCTCCCACTAGATAAATGGTATTGACACCCAGAACAGTCTATAATGTCTTCCTGTCTCCCACTAGATAAATGGTATTGACATCTAGAACAGTCTATAATGTCTTCCTGTTTCCCACTAGATAAATGGTATTGACATCCAGAACAGAGAAGAGGCGGTGGCCATTTTGACCAGAGAGGACAGCATCAACTTCTCACTGCTGCTGGCCAGACCCGACATAGAGGTACACACACACACACACACACACACACACACACACACACACACACACACACACACACACACACACACACACACACACACACACACACACACACACACACACACACACACACACACACACACACACACACACACACACACATTTTACTGCCACACAAATCCATCACTAGCTCATATCTGGCTGGAAGAAGCATGTTAGAGGTTGTTTGGGAGAGGGATTGTGGGGATTTTTTAAAATGTTGTTAGGTGCTGGAATACATTAAGAACGCCTGCTGTTTCCATGAGATAGACTGACCAGGTGAATCCATGAGATAGACTGACCAGGTGTTTCCATGACATAGACTGACCAGGTGTTTCCATGACATAGACTGACCAGGTGAATCCATGACATAGACTGACCAGGTGAATCCATGACATAGACTGACCAGGTGAATCCATGACATAGACTGACCAGGTGAATCCATGACATAGACTGACCAGGTGAATCCATGAGATAGACTGACCAGGTGTTTCCATGAGATAGACTGACCAGGTGAATCCATGACATAGACTGACCAGGTGAATCCATGACATAGACTGACCAGGTGAATCCATGACATAGACTGACCAGGTGAATCCATGACATAGACTGACCAGGTGAATCCATGACATAGACTGACCAGGTGAATCCATGACATAGACTGACCAGGTGAATCCATGACATAGACTGACCAGGTGAATCCATGACATAGACTGACCAGGTGAATCCATGACATAGACTGACCAGGTGAATCCATGACATAGACTGACCAGGTGAATCCATGACATAGACTGACCAGGTGAATCCATGACATAGACTGACCAGGTGAATCCATGACATAGACTGACCAGGTGAATCCATGAGATAGACTGACCAGGTGAATCCATGACATAGACTGACCAGGTGAATCCATGACATAGACTGACCAGGTGAATCCATGACATAGACTGACCAGGTGAATCCATGACATAGACTGACCAGGTGAATCCATGACATAGACTGACCAGGTGAATCCATGACATAGACTGACCAGGTGAATCCATGACATAGACTGACCAGGTGTCTCCATGACATAGACTGACCAGGTGAATCCATGACATAGACTGACCAGGTGAATCCATGACATAGACTGACCAGGTGAATCCATGACATAGACTGACCAGGTGAATCCATGACATAGACTGACCAGGTGAATCCATGACATAGACTGACCAGGTGAATCCATGACATAGACTGACCAGGTGAATCCATGACATAGACTGACCAGGTGAATCCATGACATAGACTGACCAGGTGAATCCATGACATAGACTGACCAGGTGAATCCATGACATAGACTGACCAGGTGAATCCATGACATAGACTGACCAGGTGTCTCCATGACATAGACTGACCAGGTGAATCCATGACATAGACTGACCAGGTGTCTCCATGACATAGACTGACCAGGTGAATCCATGACATAGACTGACCAGGTGAATCCATGACATAGACTGACCAGGTGAATCCATGACATAGACTGACCAGGTGAATCCATGACATAGACTGACCAGGTGAATCCATGAGATAGACTGACCAGGTGAATCCATGAGATAGACTGACCAGGTGAATCCATGACATAGACTGACCAGGTGAATCCATGACATAGACTGACCAGGTGAATCCATGACATAGACTGACCAGGTGAATCCATGACATAGACTGACCAGGTGAATCCATGACATAGACTGACCAGGTGAATCCATGACATAGACTGACCAGGTGAATCCATGACATAGACTGACCAGGTGAATCCATGACATAGACTGACCAGGTGAATCCATGAGATAGACTGACCAGGTGAATCCATGACATAGACTGACCAGGTGAATCCATGACATAGACTGACCAGGTGAATCCATGACGTAGACTGACCAGGTGAATCCATGACATAGACTGACCAGGTGAATCCATGACATAGACTGACCAGGTGAATCCATGACATAGACTGACCAGGTGAATCCATGACATAGACTGACCAGGTGAATCCATGAGATAGACTGACCAGGTGAATCCATGAGATAGACTGACCAGGTGAATCCATGAGATAGACTGACCAGGTGAATCCATGACGTAGACTGACCAGGTGAATCCATGAGATAGACTGACCAGGTGAATCCATGACATAGACTGACCAGGTGAATCCATGACATAGACTGACCAGGTGAATCCATGACATAGACTGACCAGGTGAATCCATGACATAGACTGAGCAGGTGAATCCATGACATAGACTGACCAGGTGAATCCATGACATAGACTGACCAGGTGAATCCATGACATAGACTGACCAGGTGAATCCATGACATAGACTGACCAGGTGTCTCCATGACATAGACTGACCAGGTGAATCCATGACATAGACTGACCAGGTGTCTCCATGACATAGACTGACCAGGTGAATCCATGACATAGACTGACCAGGTGAATCCATGACATAGACTGACCAGGTGAATCCATGACATAGACTGACCAGGTGAATCCATGACATAGACTGACCAGGTGAATCCATGACATAGACTGACCAGGTGAATCCATGAGATAGACTGACCAGGTGAATCCACGACATAGACTGACCAGGTGAATCCATGACATAGACTGACCAGGTGTCTCCATGACATAGACTGACCAGGTGAATCCATGACATAGACTGACCAGGTGAATCCATGACATAGACTGACCAGGTGAATCCATGACATAGACTGACCAGGTGAATCCATGACGTAGACTGACCAGGTGAATCCATGACATAGACTGACCAGGTGAATCCATGACATAGACTGACCAGGTGAATCCATGACATAGACTGACCAGGTGAATCCATGACATAGACTGACCAGGTGAATCCATGACATAGACTGACCAGGTGAATCCATGACATAGACTGACCAGGTGAATCCATGACATAGACTGACCAGGTGAATCCATGACATAGACTGACCAGGTGAATCCATGACGTAGACTGACCAGGTGAATCCATGACATAGACTGACCAGGTGAATCCATGACATAGACTGACCAGGTGAATCCATGAGATAGACTGACCAGGTGAATCCAGGTGAAAGCTATGAATCCCTTATTGATGTCAGAGTTTGTCACGCTCAACAGTTTCCCGTGTGTATCATGAATGGTCCACCACCCAAAGGACATCCAGACAACTTTGCACATAAATGCCGTAAATATGAAAGTCAATATTAAGATGTTTTTCTCATTAATAATACATTCTATTGTACAAATGTAGTGTGTTTGAGTTTTAAAAACACTTAAAGTAAATTCCAATTTGATTTAAAATAAATATATATATATAATCCACATTTTAATTCACATTTTATGTAGCTGCGGGACATTTTTCTCAAATTAAGATCCTACATCTGCAAATACACAAACACACAAACAGACACTCACTCTCTCTAGCTTACAGCCACACACACAGTCTTTAAGGCATACAGTACATATACCTGATAGGCCACGATAAATCTTTCGCCATGGCAAAATGTAGAAAAGAGTGCCATTTCTACTATCAGATCTCCACAACAAATAGATAACAAACCAAACTAAATAATCTAGAAATTCTATTCTAGAATTGAATAAAGAAGGGTAGGGGTATAGCATGGAGGGAGGAAATATTGAAGAAACAGGTGAATGGGTGACAGAGAGAGGGAGAGGGAAGCGTGGAGGGATGAGATAGAGAGGAAATGTAGGAGGAGGAGGAGGAGGAGACAGGTTTATCTACAACGTCCCATTTTTGTTGCCTCAAGGTCACAGCTTTATATTCACACAGACACACACAGAGTCACCCAGCATGCACAGACACACAGCACACACACACACAAACACACACACACACACACACACACACAAACACACACACACAAACACACACACACACACACACACACACACACACACACACACACACACACACACACACACACACACACACACACACACACACACACACACACACACACACACCATCAATACCACTATCTTACCATACTATATATCATTATGTAGTCTCACTAACAGTGATTCAATTAGGATTTGGGGGGTGGAGGATGGGGGGGTTATAATGTACTAGTCTAAATATACTGTATACTGATACCATTCTAAATATACTGTATACTGGTACTACTCTAAATATACTGTGTACTGATACTACTCTAAATGTGCTGTATACTGGTAATAGTCTAAATATACTGTGTACTGATACCATTCTAAATATACTGTGTACTGATACCATTCTAAATATACGGTATACTGGTACTAGTGTAAATATACTGTATGCTGGTATTACTCTAAATGTGCTGTATACTGGTACGTGTGTAAATATATTGTATACTGGTACTAATCTAAATATACTGTATACTGGTACTAGTGTAAATATACTGTATACTGGTACTACTCTAAATGTGCTGTATACTGGTACCATTCTAAATATACTGTATACTGTATACTGGTACTAGTGTAAATATACTGTATACTGGTACTAGTGTAAATATACTGTATACTGGTACTACTCTAAATGTGCTGTATACTGGTACCATTCTAAATATACTGTATACTGGTAATAATGATAATAATAATAATAATAATAATATAATATAGTACTAGTGTAAATATACTGTATACTGGTACTAGTCTAAATATACTGTATACTGGTACTAGTGTAAATATACTGTATACTGGTACTAGCCTAAATATACTGTATACTGATACTACTCTAAATATACTGTATACTGGTACTAGTGTTAATATACTGTATACTGGTACTAGTGTAAATATACTGTATACTGGTACTAGTCTAAATATACTGTATACTGATACTACTCTAAATATACTGTATACTGATACTAGTGTAAATATACTGTATACTGGTACTAGTGTAAATATACTGTATGCTGGTACTACTCTAAATGTGCTGTATACTGGTACGAGTGTAAATATACTGTATACTGGTACTAGTGTAAATATACTGTATACTGATACTAGTGTAAATATACTGTATACTGGTACTAGTCTAAATATACTGTATACTGATACTACTCTAAATATACTGTATACTGGTACTGCTCTAAATATACTGTATACTGATACTACTCTAAATATACTGTATACTGATACTAGTGTAAATATACTGTATACTGGTACTGCTCTAAATATACTGTATACTGACACTGGTGTAAAAATACTGTATACTGATACTAGTCTAAATATACTGTATACTGATACTAGTGTTAATATACTGTATACTGATACAACTCTAAATATGCTGTATACTGATACGTGTAAATATACTGTATACTGATACTACTCTAAATATGCTGTATACTGATACGTGTAAATATACTGTATACTGATACTACTCTAAATATACTGTATACTGATACTACTCTAAATATACTGTATACTGATACTAGTGTAAATATACTGTATACTGTTACTACTTTAAGTATACTGTATACTGGTACTAGTGTAAATATACTGGTACTCCTGTATTCTGATACGAATTCTGATTCTGAGGAACAAAGAGACAAAAATCTATGTTCTGCTCTTTGTGACATTTCATTTAAATGACATTAATTTATCTTTCAAATAAATCAATAACCCAACACAGAGCGCTAAAACATTGTAGTTTAATTGCTCAATAACAAGATCCATATTTATTTTACATTTCAAATAACAATCTAACTTCAGGAAATATAACAAATGGATGTCAAATGATTATGTTGCCATCTAGTGTTTTTAAAATAAAATACAAATTGTGTTGAACTAAAAATAACGTATGACCTTTGAACTTTTCTCATTTTCATCCTATGTTCTTTCGTCGCTCGTCTCCTTCAACAATCAATGACATTACTCAACTTTGGCCATTTGCCATCTTTTGAAACAAACGCACTTCAACCACAACGCTGGTGTCCTTTATAAAAAAAAGTATAACTCAACCAACCATTCCTTCACCCAGAACGAGCACCAGGTGGGCCCAGAGGAGGTGGATATGGAGATACCTATCAGCATGAATGTTGAGGCCCTCCACACCAGCCACCTGCCCAGCCTCTACAGAGAGGGGCCACACACCCCCACCCACATCCTTAGTCTGACTACTCTCAGGTTGGTACAGCATCAGTGGCTAGCTTAGCTTCTATAGCCCTAAAACTGCTTCTCTCCCCTGTGTCAGACTAGCGTCCTGTCCAGGGGGTGTACATCAAGCTGCCTCTCCAGGCTATTTGTTTACTGCTTCTTCTCTTCTCCTCAGTAACAGCGTGTAGCTACTGTACAAATACTGTGTAGATACTGTGTAGATACTGTAAATGCTGTAGATACTGTATAGATACTGTTTATGATACTGGTCATCTCCCCAGTAACAGTCAGGAGCTGGACAGTGGCGTGGGCCGTACAGACGAAAGCACCCACAACGCTGAGTCCTCTGAACATGACCTGCTGGGAGAGGACCAGGACCAGACGAGCGCCCCAAACACCAACACAACCAACACCCCAGGCAGCATGAGGAAATTCAGGCCTGGGAATACACCCTCGTCCCCCTCGCCCCACCTCCAAGAGATCCACCTCAGTAATGACTCCCAGCCAAGGGTGGGGCTGTATGGAGGAAAGGGACTGGGGGGGGGTTTGGGGACAGGGTTGGGGGGGTACGTACCCGACCCACTGATGATGATGATGATGATGCCGGGTCTGACTGAGGAAGAGTGCGAGAGGTACAGGGAGCTACTAAAGATCCGGTGTCAGTTTGAAAGGAACAGGAAGCTTTCTGAGAGAAGCCAGGGAGGAAGATCAGGTACTGAGGAGGAGGAGGGTGAGGAGGGTGAGGGTGAAGGGGGGAGTGACCCAAAAGTCGATGTAAACTGCAACGAGAGCATGACGCAACATGAGATGGCGTTGTTAGAGGAGGAACTACGTCATCTAGAGTTTAAGTGCCGCAACATCCTGAGAGTGCAGAAGATGCAACAGCTGAGAGAACGATGCATGAAGGCGTGGCTTCTGGAGGAGGATGTTGTTGGCCGTGGAGCCCTACCCACTGGTTCTGAACCCGCACCCGACCACGACACAGACCCAGAGCCCGCCAACGAGCTCCACCGCAAGCTATCGGACATCAATGAGCTCCCTGAGCGGGAGAGATCCGACCCGGACCCAGACCAGGACAAAGACAGCACCAGCGCCTACAACACAGGGGGAGAGAGCTGCAGGACCACCCCTCTGGTCAGCACCGAGTTACTCCCTCTGTCCTTGTCCATCCAGGAAGAGGGTAGAGGAGGGGACGCACCCAACAAGGTCGGCTCTCGGCGGGGATGGGAGAAAGGAGGACATGGTAGTCTGAATGGTTCCTTCTCTCCCAACAGCTACAGGTAATGTCTTGTGAGATACTGTATAGCTACTGTGTAGATACTGTATAAATACTGTGTATATACTGTATATATACTGTGTATATACTGTGTAGATACTGTATAGATACTGTGTAGACACTCTATAGATATGGTGCAGACACTGTATAGATACTCTATAGATAAAGTATATATACTGTATAGATACTCTATAGATAAAGTATATATACTGTATAGATACTGTGTAGATAATCTATAGAAACGGTATAGATACTCTGTGTATACTGTATAGATACTGTATATATATGCTGTGTAGATAATCTATAGACACTGTACTGATACTGTGTAGATACTCTATAGATACAGTGTATATATACTCTATAGATACTTTATATTTAGACTAGTACCAGTATACAGTATCTTTAGAGTAGTACCAGTATACAGTATATTTACACTAGTATCAGTATACAGTATATTTAGAGTAGTATCAGTATACAGTATATTAACACTAGTATCAGTATACAGTATATTTAGAGTAGTACCAGTATACAGTATATTTACACTAGTATCAGTATACAGTATATTTAAAGTAGTACCAGTATACAGTATATTTACACTAGTATCAGTATACAGTATATTTACACTAGTATCAGTATACAGTATATTTGCATTAGTATCAGTATACAGTATATTTACACTAGTACCAGTATACAGTATATTTACACGAGTATCAGTATACAGTATATTTAGAGTAGTATCAGTATACAGTATATTTAGACTAGTACCAGTATACAGTGTATTTACACTAGTACCAGTATGCAGTATGTTTAGATTAGTATCAGTATACAGTATATTTAGATACTGTATATATGCGGTGTAGATAATCTATAGATACTGTATATATACTGTGTAGACAATCTATAGATACTCTATAGATGCTGCATATATACTGTGTAGATAATCTATAGATACTATATATATAGTATATGGACAATCTATAAATACTGTATAGATACCCTATAGATGCTGTATAGATACTCTATATATACTGTATAGATACCGTATATATACTGTGTAGATAATCTATTGATATTGTATAGATGCTGTATAGATAATCAATTGATACTGTATAGATGCTGTATAGATAATCTGTTGATGCTGTATAGATAATCTATAGATACTGTATAGATCATCTATTGATACTGTATATATACTGTGTGGATAATCTATAGATACTGTATAGATCATCTATAGATAGTGTATAGATCATCTATTGATACTGTATATATACTGTGTGGATAATCTATAGATACTGTATAGATCATCTATAGATAGTGTATAGATAATCTATAGATACTGTATAGATCATCTATTGATACTGTATATATACTGTGTGGATAATCTATAGATACTGTATAGATCATCTAATGATACTGAATTGATACTGTATTGATCATCTAATGATACTGTATAGATCATCTAATGATACTGTATAGATCATCTTATGATACTGTATAGATCATCTATTGATACTGTATTGATACTGTATAGATCATCTAATGATACTGTATAGATCATCTAATGATACTGTATTGATACTGTATTGATCATCTAATGATACTGTATAGATCATCTAATGATACTGTATAGATCATCTTATGATACTGTATAGATCATCTATTGATACTGTATTGATACTGTATAGATCATCTAATGATACTGTATAGATCATCTAATGATACTGTATAGATCATCTAATGATACTGTATATATACTGTATAGATCATCTAATGATACTGTATAGATCATCTAATGATACTGTATAGATCATCTAATGATACTGTATAGATCATCTAATGATACTGTATAGATCATCTATTGATACTGTATAGATCATCTAATGATACTGTATAGATCATCTAATGATACTGTATAGATCATCTAATGATACTGTATAGATCATCTAATGATACTGTATATATACTGTATAGATCATCTAATGATACTGTATAGATCATCTATTGATACTGTATAGATCATCTAATGATACTGTATAGATCATCTAATGATACTGTATAGATCATCTAATGATACTGTATAGATCATCTAATGATACTGTATATATACTGTATAGATCATCTAATGATACTGTATAGATCATCTATTGATACTATATATATACTGTATAGATCATCTAATGATACTGTATAGATCATCTATTGATACTGTATTGATACTGTATTGATCATCTAATGATACTGTATAGATCATCTTATGATACTGTATAGATCATCTAAAGATACTGTATATATAAGTCGCTCTGGATAAGAGCGTCTGCTAAATGACTTAAATGTAAATGTAGATAATCTAATGATACTGTATAGATCATCTAATGATACTGTATAGATCATCTATTGATACTGTATTGATACTGTATAGATCATCTATTGATACTGTATAGATCATCTATTGATACTTTATTGATACTGTATAGATCATCTATTGATACTTTATTGATACTGTATTGATTCTGTATAGATAATCTAATGATACTGTATAGATCATCTAATGATACTGTATAGATCATCTAATGATACTGTATAGATCATCTATTGATACTGTATTGATACTGTATAGATCATCTATTGATACTGTATAGATCATCTATTGATACTTTATTGATACTGTATTGATTCTGTATAGATAATCTAATGATACTGTATAGATCATCTATTGATACTGTATCGATCATCTAATAATACTGTATTGATACTGTATTGATTCTGTATAGATCATCTATTGATACTGTATAGATCATCTATTGATACTTTATTGATACTGTATTGATTATGTATAGATCATCTTATGATACTGTATAGATCATCTATTGATACTGTATATATACTGTATAGATCATCTAATGATACTGTATAGATCATCTATTGATACTGTATTGATTCTGTATAGATCATCTTATGATACTGTATAGATCATCTAATGATACTGTATAGATCATCTATTGATACTGTATTGATACTGTATAGATCATCTATTGATACTGTATAGATCATCTATTGATACTTTATTGATACTGTATAGATCATCTATTGATACTGTATTGATTCTGTATAGATCATCTTATGATACTGTATAGATCATCTAATGATACTGTATAGATCATCTATTGATACTGTATATATACTGTATAGATCATCTATTGATACTGTATAGATCATCTAATGATACTGTATAGATCATCTATTGATACTGTATATATACTGTATAGATCATCTTATGATACTGTATAGATCATCTATTGATACTTTATTGATACTGTATTGATTCTGTATAGATCATCTAATGATACTGTATAGATCATCTATTGATACTGTATACGCTGTAGGAGTCTTGTCTGTCTTGTGCTGTGTAATTGCCCTGTAAATCAGTAGGCTGGTTAAAACGTCATTGTTTTCTTAACACAAGGAATACCTCTATTTTTGCAAAGAAAATCTCCCTTTCTTTCTCTCTCTCTCTCTCTCTCTCTCTCTCTCTCTCTCTCTCTCTCTCTCTCTCTCTCTCTCTCTCTCTCTCTCTCTCTCTCTCTCTCTCTCTCCTCTCTCTCTCTCTCTCTCCCTTTCTTCTCTCTCTTTTCTTTCTCTCTCTCTCTCTCTCTCTCTCTCTCTCTCTCTCTCTCTCTCTCTCTCTCTCTCTCTCTCTCTCTCTCTCTCTCTCTCTCTCTCTCTCTCTCTCTCTCTCTCTTTCCTTCTTTCTTTCATGCAGGAAGTACCAGATCCAAATGACCAACGCCAGCACAAGCCCCGTCCATCCAAAATTCTGGTCTCTGACCCGGGGGGATAACGTTGTCGGGGGGGGGTCATCATCGCAGAGGGGGATAGCTGATGGCGGAACAACCGCAACACCCCCACGGAAGTCCCCCAGAGCTAACCCCACACACCACGACAGGTCAGGGGCTCCAACCGCAGAGTCCAGCCCATACTTCACCCGGCGTCGCCAAGGCAACAATCCTCCGGCACCGAAACCCTACCAGAGATGCATGCAGCTGCCGTCGAGCGACCCGGAGGTCCGGATGGACTCCCTGGACTCGGCAGACCGAGCCGTGGTCCCGGGGATGGGTCTAGGCGAGAGAGGGGCTGCAGCGGGCAGCAGTGGTCAGGCCAGTCCCAGGAGTGTTAGTGGTGCCCCAGCAGACAGCACCGAGGCCCAGGACAGCCACACAGGCCTCCCCCTACACCTCCCTCTGCAGCCGGGGCCGGCTTCACCTCGCATGGAGTGGAAGGTACTGCAGGTTTTATATTTGCCATTCAGCAGGAAAGGCCTTCATAAAATGTTGATATTTGAGATTTTACTATTGGTAACACTTTACTTGACACCCAGTTTTATAATACGTTATGACATGGTTAAGACCATGTCATAACGGCTGTCATAACCTGTTATAATATGGTCATAAGACCATCATATGTACTACACCTGCTGTGACATATATTGCACTATTTGGGGCGGCATGGTAGCCTAGTGGTTAGAGCGTTGGACTAGTAACCGGAAGGTTGCAAGTTATGTCAGCTATTATGACAGGTTATGTCAGCTATTATGACAAGTTATGACAAGTTATGCCTGCTATTATAACAAGTTATGTCAGCTATTATGACAAGTTATGTCAGCTATTATGACAAGTTATGTCAGCTATTATGACAAGTTATGTCAGCTATTATGACAAGTTATGTCAGCTATTATGACAAGTTATGTCAGCTATTATGACAAGTTATGTCAGCTATTATGACAAGTTATGTCAGCTATTATGACAGGTTATGTCAGCTATTATGACAAGTTATGTCAGCTATTATGACAAGTTATGTCAGCTATTATGACAAGTTATGTCAGCTATTATGACAAGTTATGTCAGCTATTATGACAAGTTATGTCAGCTATTATGACAAGTTATGTCAGCTATTATGACAAGTTATGTCAGCTATTATGACAAGTTATGTCAGCTATTATGACAAGTTATGTCAGCTATTATGACAAGTTATGTCAGCTATTATGACAAGTTATGTCAGCTATTATGACAAGTTATGTCAGCTATTATGACAAGTTATGTCAGCTATTATGACAAGTTATGTCAGCTATTATGACAAGTTATGTCAGCTATTATGACAAGTTATGTCAGCTATTATGACAAGTTATGACAGACTTATGTCAGCTATTATGACAAGTTATGACAGCTATTATGACAAGTTATGTCAGCTATTATGACAGGTTATGTCAGCTATTATGACAAGAGAGGTTATGTCAGCTATTATGACAAGTTATGTCAGCTATTATGACAGCTAGTTATGTCAGCTATTATGACAGGTTATGTCAGCTATTATGACAAGTTATGTCAGCTATTATGACAAGTTATGTCAGCTATTATGACAGGTTATGACAGCTATTATGACAGGTTATGTCAGCTATTATGACTATTATGACAGGTTATGTCAGCTATTATGACAGGTTATGTCAGCTATTATGACAGGTTATGTCAGCTATTATGACAGGTTATGTCAGCTATTATGACAAGTTATGTCAGCTATTATGACAAGTTATGTCAGCTATTATGACAGGTTATGACAGCTATTATGACAGGTTATGTCAGCTATTATGACAAGTTATGACAGGTTATGTCAGCTATTATGACAAGTTATGTCAGCTATTATGACAGGTTATGTCAGCTATTATGACAGGTTATGTCAGCTATTATGACAAGTTATGTCAGCTATTATGACAGGTTATGTCAGCTATTATGACAAGTTATGTCAGCTATTATGACAAGTTATGTCAGCTATTATGACAGGTTATGTCAGCTATTATGACAGGTTATGTCAGCTATTATGACAAGTTATGTCAGCTATTATGACAAGTTATGTCAGCTATTATGACAGGTTATGTCAGCTATTATGACAGGTTATGTCAGCTATTATGACAAGTTATGTCAGCTATTATGACAGGTTATGTCAGCTATTATGACAGGTTATGTCAGCTATTATGACAGGTTATGTCAGCTATTATGACAAGTTATGTCAGCTATTATGACAAGTTATGTCAGCTATTATGACAGGTTATGTCAGCTATTATGACAGGTTATGTCAGCTATTATGACAGGTTATGTCAGCTATTATGACAGGTTATGTCAGCTATTATGACAGCTATTATGACAGGTTATGTCAGCTATTATGACAGGTTATGTCAGCTATTATGACAGGTTATGTCAGCTATTATGACAGGTTATGACAGCTATTATGACAGGTTATGTCAGCTATTATGACAGGTTATGTCAGCTATTATGACAGGTTATGTCAGCTATTATGACAGGTTATGTCAGCTATTATGACAGGTTATGTCAGCTATTATGACAAGTTATGTCAGCTATTATGACAGCTATTATGACAGGTTATGTCAGCTATTATGACAGGTTATGTCAGCTATTATGATAAGTTATGTCAGCTATTATGACAAGTTATGTCAGCTATTATGACAGGTTATGTCAGCTATTATGACAAGTTATGTCAGCTATTATGACAGGTTATGTCAGCTATTATGACAGGTTATGTCAGCTATTATGACTAGTTATGTCAGCTATTATGACTAGTTATGTCAGCTATTATGACAAGTTATGTCAGCTATTATGACAGGTTATGTCAGCTATTATGACAGGTTATGTCAGCTATTATGACAAGTTATGTCAGCTATTATGACAAGTTATGTCTGCTATTATGACAGGTTATGTCTGCTATTATGACAGGTTATGTCTGCTATTATGACAGGTTATGTCAGCTATTATGACAGGTTATGTCAGCTGACACCGCTGGGTGTCAAGTAAAGTGTTACCTGTCATTATTTATTTATAGTTGTTGATTCTATATGTCTTACATGGTGCAATTAAATTATATCTTTGGGAAATTGTAAGCATGTACCCTGCTTTTGCCATAGCCTTGATGCACCTATAACCTATTGGGCCAACCATATTATCTTATCTTATCCCGTAAGGTGAAGATCCGTAGCGACGGGACGCGCTACGTTGCCAAGCGACCAGTGAGGGACCGCCTCCTTAAAGCCCGGGCCATTAAGATCAGAGAAGAGCGCAGCGGCATGACGACGGACGACGACGCGGTCAGCGAGATGAAGCAGGGACGTTATTGGTCGAAGGAAGAGCGTAAACAACAGCTGCTGAGGGCCAGGGAGCACCGGCAGCGCCGTGAGTTCATGATGCAGAGCCGGCTGGACTACCTGAAGGGAGACAGAGACCTACAGCAGGGACCTGTGGACAGAAAGGCTACAGGAGGACCTCCAGGCCTGCAGGGGGAGACAGGTGGTAGTCCCAGTATCCTGGCCCTCAGCCAGAAGAAGTTCATGAAGAAGAGGAACAAGAGGA
>NC_068448.1:3704013-3721513 GCF_023373465.1 Oncorhynchus keta | reverse complement strand
ACATGGTGATTCGTTTGTTGATCAAAACATCCGTGTCCGTAACAACGTTTGATGAATACGAATAGTTTAGAAGTATATGATGTGCAGCACGAGACACACGCAGCTTTGTTGTTCTGAAGATATGCTTGTTGTTTTTGGGGGGTGGGTTTATTGTGTATTTTTAAACTAGAATCCTTCATTAAAAACGAAGTGGTGACCTCGTCTCTTCTGTTTAGTTGGTAAAACGATGTGGGCCTCGGAGAAAATATAACCTCAAATTCATAGACAGAGCTTCGGACGCTAAGGACTGACCATCCGTTATATCAACATTATACAGTAGCTGTAACCGTGTACTGAGACTTTAATGTCAATCCCAATGTCATAATGAAGAGGCTGAGGCTTGATTTGGTAGACAGCTTGGAAAGAGAACCAGGATTTAAATACATTATATTGTTCTACTAGTCCACGTAAATGTCACCGAGGATTCTAGAAATGCATTTTACAATCGCCTCACGAGACAGGTCACAGACACATAACCCCCATTACTTGGTCTGTTAATATAGCAGTCACAGATACATAACCCTCATCATTTCTTGGGCCGACTCTCTTCTCTGTATACATCAATGATGTCGCTCTTGCTGCTGGTGATTCTCTGATTCACCTCTACGCAGACGACACCATTCTGTATACTTCTGGCCCTTCTTTGGACACTGTGTTAACAAACCTTCAGACGAGCTTCAATGCCATACAACTCTCCTTCCGTGGCCTCCAATTGCTCTTAAATACAAGTAAAACTAAATGCATGCTCTTCAACTGATCTCTGCCTGCACCTGCCCACCTGTCCAACATCACCACTTTGGGCGGCTCTGACTTAGAATACGTGGACAACTACAAATACCTAGGTGCCTGGTTAGACTGTAAACTCTCCTTCCAGACCCACATCAAACATCTCCAATCCAAAGTTAAATCTAGAATTGGCTTCCTATTTCGCAACAAAGCATCCTTCACTCATGCTGCCAAACATACCCTTGTAAAACTGACCATCCTACCAATCCTCGACTTCGGCGATGTCATTTACAAAATAGCCTCCAATACCCTACTCAACAAATTGGATGCAGTCTATCACAGTGCAATCCGTTTTGTCACCAAAGCCCCATATACTACCCACCATTGCGACCTGTAAGCTCTCGTTGGCTGGCCCTCGCTTCATACTCGTCACCAAACCCACTGGCTCCATGTCATCTACAAGACCCTGCTAGGTAAAGTCCCCCTTATCTCAGCTCGCTGGTCACCATAACAGCACCCACCTGTAGCACGCGCTCCAGCAGGTATATCTCTCTGGTCATCCCCAAAACCAATTATTTATTTGGCCGCCTCTCCTTCCAGTTCTCTGCTGCCAATGACTGGAACGAACTACAAAAATCTCTGAAACTGGAAACACTTATCTCCCTCACTAGCTTTAAGCACCAACTGTCAGAGCAGCTCACAGATTACTGCACCTGTACATAGCCCACCTATAATTTAGCCAAGACATCTACCTCTTTCCCATCTGTATTTATTTATTTTGCTCCTTTGCACCCCATTATTTTTATTTCAACTTTGCACATTCTTCCACTGCAAATCTACCATTCCAGTGTTTTACTTGCTATATTGTATTTACTTCGCCACCATGGCCTTTTTCTGCCTTTAATATATGCCATTTAGCTGACGCTTTTATCCAAAGCGACTTACAGTCATGTGTGCATACATTCTACGTATGGGTGGTCCCGGGAATCGAACCCACTACCCTGGCGTTACAAGCGCCATGCTCTACCAACTGAGCCACAGAAGGACCACCTTTACCTCCCTTATCTCACCTCATTTGCTCACATCGCATATAGACTTGTTTATACTGTATTATTAACTGTATGTTTGTTTTACTCCATGTGTAACTCTGTGTCGTTGTATCTGTCGAACTGCTTTGCTTTATCTTGGCCAGGTCGCAATTGTAAATGAGAACTTGTTCTCAACTGGCCTACCTGGTTAAATAAAGGTGAAATAAAAAAATTAAAAAATCACTTGGGTTTGTTAATATCAGTCACAGACACATAACCCTCCATCACTTGGTCTGTTAATATCAGTCACAGACACATAACCCCCATCACTTGGTCTGTTAATATCAGTCACAGACACATAACTCCCATCACTTGGTCTGTTAATATTAGTCACAGACACATAACCCTCCATCACTTGGTCTGTTAATATATCAGTCACAGACACATAACCCCCATCACTTGGTCTGTTAATATATCAGTCACAGACACATAACCCTCCATCACTTGGTCTGTTAATATATCAGTCACAGACACATAACCCCCATCACTTGGTCTGTTAATATATCAGTCACAGACACATAACCCTCCATCACTTGGTCTGTTAATATATCAGTCACAGACACATAACCCCCATCACTTGGTCTGTTAATATATCAGTCACAGACACATAACCCCCATCACTTGGTCTGTTAATATATCAGTCACAGACACATAACCCTCCATCACTTGGTCTGTTAATATATCAGTCACAGACACATAACCCCCATCACTTGGTCTGTTAATATATCAGTCACAGACACATAACCCCCATCACTTGGTCTGTTAATATATCAGTCACAGATACATAACTCCCATCACTTGGTCTGTTAATATCAGTCACAGACACATAACCCTCCATCACTTGGTCTGTTAATATCAGTCACAGACACATAACCCTCCATCACTTGGTCTGTTAATATCAGTCACAGACACATAACCCTCCATCACTTGGTCTGTTAATATCAGTCACAGACACACAACCCTCCATCACGTGGTCTGTTAATATCAGTCACAGACACATAACCCTCCATCACGTGGTCTGTTAATATCAGTCACAGACACATAACTCCCATCACTTGGTCTGTTAATATTAGTCACAGACACATAACTCCCATCACTTGGTCTGTTAATATCAGTCACAGACACATAACTCCCATCACTTGGTCTGTTAATATCAGTCACAGATACATAACTCCCATCACTTGGTCTATTAATATATCAGTCACAGATACATAACCCCCCATCACTTGGTCTGTTAATATCAGTCACAGATACATAACTCCCATCACTTGGTCTATTAATATATCAGTCACAGATACATAACTCCCATCACTTGGTCTGTTAATATCAGTCACAGATACATAACCCCCATCACTTGGTCTATTAATATATCAGTCACAGACACATAACTCCCAACACTTGGTCTATTAATATATCAGTCACAGACACATAACTCCCATCACTTGGTCTGTTAATATCAGTCACAGATACATAACCCTCCATCACTTGGTCTGTTAATATCAGTCACAGACACACAACCCTCCATCACTTGGTCTGTTAATATTAGTCACAGACACATAACCCTCCATCACTTGGTCTGTTAATATCAATCACAGACACATAACTCCCAACACTTGGTCTGTTAATATATCAGTCACAGATACATAACCCTCATCACTTGGTCTATTAATATATCAGTCACAGACACATAACTCCCAACACTTTGTCTGTTAATATATCAGTCACAGATACATAACTCCCATCACTTGGTCTGTTATTATCAGTCACAGACACATAACTCCCAACACTTGGTCTGTTAATATATCAGTCACAGATACATAACTCCCATCACTTGGTCTGTTAATATCAGTCACAGACACATAACTCCCAACACTTGGTCTGTTAATATATCAGTCACAGATACATAACCATCCATCACTTGGTCTGTTAATATCAGTCACAGATACATAACCCTCCATCACTTGGTCTGTTAATATCAGTCACAGACACATAACCCTCCATCACTTGGTCTGTTAATATCAGTCACAGACACATAACCCTCCATCACTTGGTCTGTTAATATCAGTCACAGACACACAACCCTCCATCACTTGGTCTGTTAATATTAGTCACAGACACATAACCCCCATCACTTGGTCTGTTAATATCAATCACAGACACATAACTCCCAACACTTGGTCTGTTAATATATCAGTCACAGATACATAACTCCCATCACTTGGTCTGTTAATAGCCAATTGAGCTGGTAAATTGAAAACCAAATCCATGTTGAAAGGACCATAACTCCCAACACTTGGTAACCATTGGGTCAGTCTGTTCCACCATCACTTGTATTATATCACAGATACCCCTCCATGGAGGGTCGTCTGTTCCACAAGTATTATATACGTAACCATGGAGGGTCTGTTAATATCAGTTCCACACGGTCTGTTATATACAGACACATACCATGGAGGGTCTGTCTGTTCCAACACGGTCTGTTAATATATCAGTCACAGGAGGGTCGTCTGTTCCACAGCTGGTAAATTGATAACCAAATCCATGTTGAAAGGACCAAGGAGGGTCGTCTGTTCCACACGTTTTATATACGTACCATGGAGGGTCGTCTGTTCCACACGTATTATATACGTACCATGGTGGGTCGTCTGTTCCACACGTATTATATACGTACCAAGGAGGGTCGTCTGTTCCACACGTATTATATACGTACCATGGAGGGTCGTCTGTTCCACACGTATTATATACGTACCAAGGAGGGTCGTCTGTTCCACACGTATTATATACGTACCATGGAGGGTCGTCTGTTCCACACGTATTATATACGTACCATGGTGGGTCGTCTGTTCCACATGTATTATATACGTACCAAGGAGGGTCGTCTGTTCCACACGTTTTATATACGTACCATGGAGGGTCGTCTGTTCCACACGTATTATATACGTACCATGGAGGGTCGTCTGTTCCACACGTATTATATACGTACCATGGAGGGTCGTCTGTTCCACACGTATTATATACGTACCATGGTGGGTCGTCTGTTCCACGTGTATTATATACGTACCATGGTGGGTCGTCTGTTCCACATGTATTATATACGTACCAAGGTGGGTCGTCTGTTCCACACGTATTATATACGTACCATGGAGGGTCGTCTGTTCCACACGTATTATATACGTACCAAGGAGGGTCGTCTGTTCCACACGTATTATATACGTACCAAGGTGGGTCGTCTGTTCCACACGTATTATATACGTACCATGGTGGGTCGTCTGTTCCACACGTATTATATACGTACCAAGGTGGGTCGTCTGTTCCACACGTATTATATACGTACCAAGGTGGGTCGTCTGTTCCACATGTATTATATACGTACCAAGGTGGGTCGTCTGTTCCACACGTATTATATACGTACCTAGGTGGGTCGTCTGTTCCACATGTATTATATACGTACCAAGGTGGGTCGTCTGTTCCACATGTATTATATACGTACCATGGTGGGTCGTCTGTTCCACACGTATTATATACGTACCATGGAGGGTCGTCTGTTCCACACGTATTATATACGTACCATGGTGGGTCGTCTGTTCCACACGTATTATATACGTACCATGGTGGGTCGTCTGTTCCACACGTATTATATACGTACCATGGTGGGTCGTCTGTTCCACACGTATTATATACGTACCAAGGTGGGTCGTCTGTTCCACATGTATTATATACGTACCATGGTGGGTCGTCTGTTCCACACGTATTATATACGTACCATGGAGGGTCGTCTGTTCCACACGTATTATATACGTACCATGGAGGGTCGTCTGTTCCACACGTATTATATACGTACCATGGTGGGTCGTCTGTTCCACACGTATTATATACGTACCATGGTGGGTCGTCTGTTCCACACGTATTATATACGTACCATGGTGGGTCGTCTGTTCCACACGTATTATATACGTACCATGGTGGGTCGTCTGTTCCACACGTATTATATACGTACCAAGGAGGGTCGTCTGTTCCACACGTATTATATACGTACCATGGAGGGTCGTCTGTTCCACACGTATTATATACGTACCATGGTGGGTCGTATTATATACGTACCAAGGAGGGTCGTCTGTTCCACACGTATTATATACGTACCAAGGAGGGTCGTCTGTTCCACACGTATTATATACGTACCAAGGAGGGTCGTCTGTTCCACACGTATTATATACGTACCATGGAGGGTCGTCTGTTCCACACGTATTATATACGTACCAAGGTGGGTCGTCTGTTCCACACGTATTATATATGTACCAAGGTGGGTCGTCTGTTCCACATGTATTATATACGTACCAAGGTGGGTCGTCTGTTCCACACGTATTATATACGTACCATGGTGGGTCGTCTGTTCCACACGTTTTATATACGTACCATGGTGGGTCGTATTATATACGTACCATGGTGGGTCGTATTATATACATACCATGGTGGGTCGTATTATATACATACCATGGTGGGTCGTATTATATACGTACCATGGTGGGTCGTATTATATACGTACCATGGTGGGTCGTATTATATACGTACCATGGTGGGTCGTATTATATACATACCATGGTGGGTCGTATTATATACATACCATGGTGGGTCGTATTATATACATACCATGGTGGGTCGTATTATATACGTACCATGGTGGGTCGTATTATATACATACCATGGTGGGTCGTATTATATACGTACCATGGTGGGTCGTATTATATACATACCATGGTGGGTCGTATTATATACATACCATGGTGGGTCGTATTATATACATACCATGGTGGGTCGTATTATATACATACCATGGTGGGTCGTATTATATACATACCATGGTGGGTCGTATTATATACATACCATGGTGGGTCGTCTGTTCCACACATATTATATACATACCATGGTGGGTCGTCTCTTCCACACATATTATATACGTACCAAGGTGGGTCGTATTATATACGTACCATGGTTTCTTTACAGATGTGTCACGAGTCCGACCGAGGGTGTTTCCCCTTCCCGGGCGGGTGGAGCTCGGCGGTCGTCGTCACCGCCCTATTAGCTGCCACTGATTGTTTTTCCTCCCCCTCCTTGTATGTTGATTGGTAGCACCTGTTCATGTTTAATTAGTTTGTCTTTATTAGACAGCCGGCCCGCCTGGTTGTTGTGCGGGATTATTTCAGTGTAACCTTCGGCTCTGTTGTAAAAGGTACGTGTTTGTACCTGGTTGTGATTTTTTCCATTGTACTTTTTGATTCCCTGTGGTTGGGAACGTAACCTTTGTGAGCACCCTGTGGTGCGTTGGTGCTATTAAAAGACGCACAGCATTGAACTCTGTCTCCTGCATTTGACTCCACACCCACGACACCCGGAGCATTACAAGATGTTACAAATTAAAACACAAGCATTATATTTTTCCAACAGCAAGAACAGGTTTTATATTATAAGAGCAATAAATATTCACTTTTTTTTAATATATATATATATCTGCATTTTCATTTGAAACCCAAATTCATACTGTATTTATATACAGCAAAAATACATAGATATTATTAAAACAATGCCTTCTCCGGTTGACTTTTACAATCCTCCTCCCCTCTCCTCTCCTCTCCTCGAGATATACACAACATTACATGTCTATTTGTCCATTTCCTGTGTAGTTACAGACACCTAGTAATTACAGTCGATTTCCTGTGTAGTTGTAGTTACAGACACCTAGTAATTACAGTCCATTTCCTGTGTAGTTACAGACACCTAGTAATTACAGTCCATTTCCTGTGCAGTTACAGACACTTAGTAATTACAGTCCATTTCCTGTGTAGTTACAGACACGTAGTAATTACAGTCCATTTCCTGTGTAGTTACAGACACCTAGTAATTACAGTCCATTTCCTGTGTAGTTACAGACACGTAGTAATTACAGTCCATTTCCTGTGTAGTTACAGACACCTAGTAATTACAGTCCATTTCCTGTGTAGTTACAGACACGTAGTAATTACAGTCCATTTCCTGTGTAGTTACAGACACGTAGTAATTACAGTCCATTTCCTGTGTAGTTACAGACACCTAGTAATTACAGTCCATTTCGGAGTACATGTATTGTATTACTATTATTAATAGATATTATGTTTGTAAAACAGCTCCATTCAGTGAGACATGCAGGAATCACAATATCATATAGAGAAGACGTTTAATTTCTGTTCAGAGAGAGAGCGAGAGACATCAATACGATGACCACTTAAAACCTAGATCCATGGTCTCTTGATCTCTAGTCTCCCATCCCTCTATCCCTCTCTCCTTCCGATATCTTACATAAGCCTCCCCTCAGAGCATGACAGCATCTGGTGTACAGAGGGTGTAATGCCAGGATGCATTGAAGTGCAGCGGGGGGCAGAGCAGTCTTAGATGAAAGGCTGTGATATAGAACAGAGTCTCAGTCAGCCCTGGGCCAGCCAATCAGAAAGCGGGAGAGGGTAATGGTGCGGGAGACGGTCTGGGGAAGGGAAAGGCGAGGGTCCAGGGTGGGGGTGCAGAGTGAGACCAGTGGGGTGCAGAGTGGGACCAATGGGATGCAGGGATTCGGGAAGAGGGGCGGGACTGCAGTGGGATTGGACGAGAGGCACTAACGGATGGCCTGTGTGCAAAACTACAAAATGTATGACCTAAGCAACACCTCCACACTAAGGAGTTGCTGTGTGTGTGTGTGTGTGCGTGTGTTTGTGTGTGTGTGTGTGTGTGTGTGTGTGTGTGTTGTGTGTTGTGTGTTAGTCCAGTTATTTAATACGATCACCTACTTAGCAAGCGGGTATTAGTGCCTCTGGCTAGTGAGTAACTGTACACTGACATCAAATACAGGGCGCGTTCAGACAACAGTATGCAACGTTTTGGAACGTTCAGATATAAATAATGCTATGTAGAACAGACAAATGCCTCTCTGATAGTGTATGTGGAATAAGGCATCATGGTGGCTCTATGAATGGCATTTCTATCTGCGACATTCAATAACGTTTGGCAACTGAACATGGCCCAAAAGTTCCATTGGTTACCTGACCAACCAAATAAACAAATCGCATCTTAAAACACATTTCACAACATTTCAAAAATAAAAAAAAACACACACTAGCACAAAACAATAGTTAACGGTATTAGCAGTAGCTGTTACACTCACACCAACAATAGCAATAGTAGCATCAGTAGGAATCTTCAGTGTCGTCGTAGATAATCCTAACAATTCTGTCATCAACCACGAAAAGCTTCTCAAGTACGATCTGACTGTCTACGAGGAAAACTTGTTTCTTGTCAAGTACGATCTCTGTCTAAGAGGAAAACTTGTTTCTTGTCAAGTACGATCTCTGTCTAAGAGGAGAACTTGTTTCTTCTCAAGTACGATCTCTGTCTAAGAGGTTTTTTTAAGAGGAGGACCTGTGGACATAATGTTTGATTATATTTGTTTTGCTCCAAAAATAGATATTTATAAGCAGCCCGTTTTATACAGTAAACAGAAAGTGTTAGTTAAAACACCAATATATATTGAGAAGGAAAACATTTTCGAGATTTGCAGTTTTTCTTGGGTGCATTGTAAAAAAATATATAGTAATCATAGCAATTAGTGGAAATTAAATTAAATAAAGTGTAAAATTTTACATTTTCATTGACTAACAATAGTTTTTTAATAGAATTAGTGAAAGTATTGAGGGAGCTAATGCATGAATAAGGATTGTTTTGACAGTATTTTACAGTAATATACTTGACACATATTCTGACTTAATTGCATTGTTTTTCTTTTTTGTGTGTGTGAAAACTACAGTCTATACATAAACTGCTACTTATGTGTTATTCCATGTCAATTGCTAATTGTCAGTGTGGAAACGTAATATCCAGATAGCCAAGGACAAAATTGCACTGTACATGTTTCAAGTACAATCAAATGTATATAAGAATATATAGTAATTTACATTAAAGTCTAATGATCGTGGATAGTAGTTATTCACAAGCTTCCAATACCAAGATATATTCATTCAGATTGGTTGGCTTATTCCACAGTACGAAAGTAATATTCAAAGAAAATACTTCTCAAATATTTGATAGTTCTACTGGTCATTTCATCTTTTGTCATGTCCCGAGTGATTGGGGAGGTTTTATGAGGTAACACTAATTGAGAAGTGTTTATGAAGTAACACTCACTGGGGAAGGTTTATGACGTGACACTCCAGCTACTAATCAGTGGACTTAGGCCAGGATTCAATCCCTTCGCCATTTAAAGGTGGCTAAATTCCATTTAAAGGTTGCTAAAGTGCCCTTTTTAAAAGGTAGGTAATTTCCGATTGAGCCGACATATGCGGTTTACTGTTAATGCACTCTTAGCGAACGCAAGAACATTGCCAGCAAAGCGGATGGGATCGGATTTAACCCCGGCCTAATGGCATGATGCTGGAACTGAAGACGTGACTCTGGCCTTGCTGGCTCCACAACACAGCGGGGACAGAAGGCAAAACTATCTGTCCATCAAAGGTTTACATCGGTACATACCTGGAATGATGCTAGTGTTTCACATGCTCTATTATATATAGATATACATATATATATATGTGTGTATGTATACATATATATATATATATATATATATATACATATATATACATATATACACATATATATATATATACATATATATACACATATATACACTTATATATATATATATATACACATATATATACACATATATATATACACATATATACACATATATATATACACATATATACACATATATATATACATATATTTACATATATACACATACATATATACACATATATATATACACATATATACATATATATATACACACATATATACATATATACACATATATACACATATATATATATATACACATATATACACATATATATATACATATATACACATATATACACATGTATATACACACATATATATATATACACATATATATACACACATATATACACATATATATATATATACACATATATATACATATATATTTACATATATATAGATATATGTGTGTGTGTATGTTAGTAACAATGCTGGCCATATTCACACTAGTGTCACCAAGTAACAGACTGGTGGTCTTTTCACACACTTCTCGAGCGTTACTCTTTACAAACCTACATATCTTTACAAACACATTTTTTAAAATTCTTACACCTTTCTCTGCATATGTTGCGTTTCTCATTTTGCCACTTTTGTTTCGTTGGTAACAAAACATTAGTTGTTTAAAATTCACCTGCGTTCGACTTGACCTGTGATCTTGATCTCAACCAGTGTGAGTACCAACCTGGTCTCAAGAGTATTTCATTTAATTCTGTCCGTAAAATCCGAGACACTCCATTTAGTGTTTAGATATATTACGTTTCATATGGTATTAATTCATTTGTGGGTGTCCGTCACCCACAAATGTTACAAATTACAATTTGCATGATAGTATGTGAATAAGCAAAAAACGGACCTCTCCAGAACCACCCCAACATCAACCTATGTAATAATTAGCTAGGTGGCTCATGGGACCTCTCCAGCACCACCCCAACATAAACCTATGTAATCATTAGCTAGGTGGCTAACGTTAGCTAGGTGGCTAATGGGACCTCTCCAGAACCACCCCAACATTAACCTATGTAATAATTAGCTAGGTGGCTCATGGGACCTCTCCAGCACCACCCCAACATAAACCTATGTAATCATTAGCTAGGTGGCTAACGTTAGCTAGGTGGCTAATGGGACCTCTCCAGAACCACCCCAACATCAACCTATGTAATAATTAGCTAGGTGGCTAATGGGACCTCTCCAGCACCACCCCAACATAAACCTATGTAATAATTAGCTAGGTGGCTAACGTTAGCTAGGTGGCTAATGGGACCTCTCCAGAACCACCCCAACATCAACCTATGTAATAATTAGCTAGGTGGCTAATGGGACCTCTCCAGAACCACCCCAACATCAACCTATGTAATAATTAGCTAGGTGGCTAACGTTAGCTAGGTGGCTAATGGGACCTCTCCAGAACCACCCCAACATCAACCTATGTAATAATTAGCTAGGTGGCTAATGGGACCTCTCCAGCACCACCCCAACATAAACCTATGTAATCATTAGCTAGGTTGCTAATGGGACCTCTCCAGAACCACCCCAACATCAACCTATGTAATAATTAGCTAGGTGGCTAATGGGACCTCTCCAGAACCACCCCAACAGAAACCTATGTAATAATTAGCTAGGTGGCTAACGTTAGCTAGGTGGCTAATGGGACCTCTCCAGCACCAACCCAACATCAACCTATGTAATAATTAGCTAGGTGGCTAACGTTAGCTAGGTGGCTAATGGGACCCCTCCAGCACCAACCCAACATCAACCTATGTAATAATTAGCTAGGTGGCTAACGTTAGCTAGGTGGCTAATGGGACCCCTCCAGCACCAACCCAACATCAACCTATGTAATAATTAGCTAGGTGGCTAATGTTAGCTATGCTAAGGGTTAAAGGGACCTCTCCAGCACCAACCCAACATCAACCTATGTAATAATTAGCTAGGTGGCTAATGTTAGCTACACTAAGGGTTAAAGAGACCTCTCCAGAACCACCCCAACATCAACCTACGTAATAATTAGCTAGGTGGCTAACGTTAGCTAGGTGGCTAATGGGACCTCTCCAGAACCACCCCAACATCAACCTATGTAATAATTAGCTAGGTGACTAATGGGACCGCTCCAGCACCACCCCAACATAAACCTATGTAATCATTAGCTAGGTGGCTAATGGGACCTCTCCAGAACCACCCCAACATAAACCTATGTAATAATTAGCTAGGTGGCTAATGGGACCTCTCCAGCACCAACCCAACATCAACCTATGTAATAATTAGCTAGGTGGCTAACGTTAGCTAGGTGGCTAATGGGACCTCTCCAGCACCAACCCAACATCAACCTATGTAATAATTAGCTAGGTGGCTAACGTTAGCTAGGTGGCTAATGGGACCCCTCCAGCACCAACCCAACATCAACCTATGTAATAATTAGCTAGGTGGCTAATGTTAGCTATGCTAAGGGTTAAAGGGACCTCTCCAGCACCAACCCAACATCAACCTATGTAATAATTAGCTAGGTGGCTAATGTTAGCTAGGTGGCTAATGGGACCTCTCCAGAACCACCCCAACATCAACCTATGTAATAATTAGCGAGGTGGCTAATGGGACCTCTCCAGCACCACCCCAACATAAACCTATGTAATAATTAGCTAGGTGGCTAACGTTAGCTAGGTGGCTAATGGGACCTCTCCAGAACCACCCCAACATCAACCTATGTAATAATTAGCTTGGTGGCTAATGGGACCTCTCCAGCACCACCCCAACATCAACCTATGTAATAATTAGCTAGGTGGCTAACGTTAGCTAGGTGGCTAATGGGACCTCTCCAGAACCACCCCAACATCAACCTATGTAATAATTAGCTAGGTGGCTAATGGGACCTCTCCAGAACCACCCCAACATAAACCTATGTAATAATTAGCTAGGTGGCTAACGTTAGCTAGGTGGCTAATGGGACCTCTCCAGCACCAACCCAACATCAACCTATGTAATAATTAGCTAGGTGGCTAACGTTAGCTAGGTGGCTAATGGGACCCCTCCAGCACCAACCCAACATCAACCTATGTAATAATTAGCTAGGTGTCTAACGTTAGCTAGGTGGCTAATGGGACCCTTCCAGCACCAACCCAACATCAACCTATGTAATAATTAGCTAGGTGGCTAATGTTAGAGATACTACGGGTTAAAGGGACCTCTCCAGCACCAACCCAACATCAACCTATGTAATAATTAGCTAGGTGGCTAATGTTAGCTATGCTAAGGGTTAAAGGGACCGCTCCAGCACCAACCCAACTCCAACCTATGTAATAATTAGCTAGGTGGCTAATGTTAGCTATACTAAGGGTTAAAGAGACCTCTCCAGCACCAACCCAACATCAACCTATGTAATAATTAGCTAGGTGGCTAACGTTAGCTAGGCTAAGGGTTAAAGGGACCTCTCCAGCACCAACCCAACATCAACCTATGTAATAATTAGCTAGGTGGCTAACGTTAGCTCGACTAAGGGTTAAAGGGACTTCTCCAGCACCAACCCAACATCAACGTATGTAATAATTAGCTCGGTGGCTAATGTTAGCTAGGCTAAGGGTCAAAGTGTTTCTAATGACATCATCAACCAATTTGTTAACAATTAGTAGGCCAACTCTTAATTGGTTAAAAATCACACGATGCACACCGATGATGCCATTGGAAACACTTTTACTACAAAACATAGAAATGTGTCATTTTGTATTAAGGTTAAGGTTAGGGTTAGCTAAAATGGTTAATGTTAGGGTTAGGGTTAGCTAAAATGGTTAGGGTTAGGGTTAGCTAAAATGTTTAAAGGTTAGGGTTAGCTAAAATGGTTAAGGTTAGGGTTAGCTAAAATGGTTAAGGTTAGGGTTAGCTAAAATGGTTAAGGTTAGGGTTAGCTAAAATGGTTAAGGTTAGGGTTAGCTAAAATGGTTAAGGTTAGGGTTAGCTAAAATGTTTAAGGTTAGGGTTAGCTAAAATGGTTAAGGTTAGGGTTAGCTAAAATGTTTAAGGTTCTTGTTAGCTAAAATGGTTAAGGTTAGGGTTAGCTAAAATGGTTAAGGTTAGGGTTAGCTAAAATGTTTAAGGTTCTTGTTAGCTAAAATGGTTAATGTTAGGGTTAGCTAAAATGGCTTAGGTTAGGGTTAGCTAAAATGGTTAAGGGTTAGGGTTAGCTAAAATGGATAAGGTTAGGGTTATGGTTAGCTAACATGCTAAGTAGTTGAAAAGTAGCTAATTTGCTAAAATAATGAAGTTGTCCGTGATAAGATTCAAACACGCAACCTTGGTGTTGGTACACGTTTGAGTTATATCAACGCCCACCCATCCACCTGACCAATTACCCTTATTTCATTCATGTCTTTTAAGTAACCTTGTGTCTTATGTAACCATACCAAACATAACGTATCATACTAATTTGAGTGTCCCGGATATATACGTTCGCTTTATTACGTCTAGTCTATGAAACCAGACTGAAAGTACACATGTCTGTTTTATTACACAACAACAACAACATGGAGATTTTAAGATGTAAGAAGGCAGACACTGGCCATGTCACTTCCTGATTCACCAATCCACTTCCAGTCCACTTCCTGGTTCACCAGGTTTGGCACCCTTTGTCATCATAATTCTCCTCCTCTGGCAACACGAGGTCATTGATGAGGTCATGCAGAACATGGCCCCCACAGAGACACAGAAGCATCACATCCTCATCAACCTCGGTACCGTATGTGAATATCTTCATGCAGATCGGTCTGTGGAGTTTCTGTGTGTCAGTGTCTTCCTCTCTCTTCTAACAGCTGAGGAGTCATCCTCTCCCTCTTCAGTGTGTCAGTGTAGAAGACATGAGGCTCATGGTCTCGTGATGATGAAGCCCTTGCCTGTGACGGCCCAAAGAGGGGGAATTTCCTCTCGGTCTAACAGCTGACGAGTCATCCTCTCCCTCTTCAGTGTGTCAGTGTAGAAGACATGAGGCTCATGGTCTCGTGATGATGAAGCCCTTGCCTGTGACGGCCCAAAGAGGGGGAATTTCCTCTCGGTCTAACAGTTAAGAAGTGTATTATCCTGCAGCTGACATTCATATCTTCCTCTCTAACCTGAATGTGAATCTGTGAGGGAACCGGAGGTGGATGTAACACAGCCTGAGCAAGTACCGCCTCCTGCCTCTCCCAGAGCGCCGGCGGCCATATTGGATGATCTGGGCGTGGCCACTCTTACACTTGTAGTTGTCCTGGTCTGACGACCTCAGTCTGACGAGCGGTGCCCCCTGGTGTCTGGGAGGGTTGTTGCGTCTCCTGACACTCACACCACCGTGCTGATGCGGTTGATAGGCTTGGACTTGGAGCTGGTGGTGCTGCCCGTCCCTGTGCTGCTGTTGCCCCCGCCAGACCCCTGCTGCCCTCCCTGGTGCTGGAGGGGGTGGGTGTAAGGGGAGATAGGGGTAAGTGGGGTATTGGGGGAGGAAGGGGGGGGTAAAGGGGAGTGTGTAGGGGGAGGTGGTATGGAGGAGAGCGGGGGGTATTGAGGGTGGTATTGGCCGTGGGCGGCGGCCTGGGGGATGTGCCGGGCGACAGGGGTCTGGGGCGGCGGGGCAGCGAAGATGAAGTGAGTCTGGTGCTTGGGGTGTTGAGCGGGATGGGGGCTGAGGGACAGACCGGGGTGGGGGCTGAGGGACAGGCCGGGATGGGGGCTGTGGTTGTGGGTAAGAGCGGTACGATGAGGGGCGTGGGTATGGGCGTGAGGGTGGGGTTGCGAGTGTGAGAGAGTAAGAGGGAGCTTGGCGCCTCCTCCTCCTCTTCCCCGACCGTGTGTGGAGTATGTGTGGTATAGTGTAAGGGGTGCGGGCCCCGGGGAGCGGGGGGGATGAGGTGAAAGGGGTGGAGTGGGGCAGCCTACCCCCATAGTAACCCCCATGTTGGTATAGCACCCTCCGTGACCCTGGGAGAGAACAGGACCGGGGCCCTGTACACACTGTACACCATGCTGCTGCAGCTGGGCCAGCTGAACCTGGGACAGCTGTTGGAGCTGGGGGTGGGAGGGAGCAGGACCGGGTTCCGGCCTCTTGGGGACCCCTACCATGGGGCCCCTGTGGAGGATATGAGGCCCAGGGGCCCCCTGGGCGGTGGAGGAGGGCTGGCTGGGAGCGGGCCCTGTCTGGGCGTGGTAGCGGTGGTGGTGGTGGTAGGGCGGAGGAGGCTGCTGCCCTGCGGTACTGTTGTAGCAATATTGGGCGTGCAGGGCCTGGATTTTGGAGGGTCCTCCTGTGTCGGAGTGGGTGAGGGAGGAGGGGGAGTGTGGGGGCGGGCCGCCAGTGGTGGGCGGGGGGACAGGTGCAGGGTAGTGTGGCAGCCCAGGTGGGAGGAGAGGGGGGAGAGGACCAGGGGGCTTGGTGCTGGCGCGCTTGCTCCCGAACAGGGAACCCAGGAAGGAGCCTCCACTGCCCCCTCCCCCTCCAGACCCGCTCCCCAGGGCTCCCGTCCCCCCTCGGTCTCCGCTGCTGGGAACCAGTGCCGTCGTCCCAGTAGCGGTATTGTGATTTAGCCCCGGCCCACCCCCACCCCCATTCCGGGGCTCAGGATGGGGCGGTGAGGCCGGTAGTCTTGGATGTCATAGCTGCCGGGTGGCATTACACCTCCAGCCATGTGGGGGCGCTGATGAGGCCTGGGACTGCTAATGATGGAACCCTGAAAACAGAGGAGGGGAAGAGGGAGGAGGAGAGAGGAAAGAGGATCCAGGGGGGAAGGGGGAGAGAGGAGAGGAGGAGACAGAGGGGAGAGGAGAAGACAGGGGAGCGGAGACAGAGGGAGGAGGAGAGGAGAGAGGAGCCAGAGGGGAAGGGGGAGAGAGGAGAGGAGGAGACAGAGGGGAGAGGAGGAGACAGGGGAGCGGAGACAGAGGGAGGAGGAGAGGAGAGAGGAGCCAGAGGGGAAGGGGGAGAAAGGAGAGGAGGAGACAGAGGAGAAGAGGGAGAGAAAAGAGGAAGAGACAGA